>NW_022476504.1:0-134535 GCF_009829145.1 Chiroxiphia lanceolata | reverse complement strand
GATTGCAAACCCGTGTAGGGAATAGAAGGGGATGTTTTGTGCCCAGACTTTATCAAGGCCCTTGACATGGTCTCCTGTGGTCTCCTTATGGCCAGACTGGTGAGAGCTGGAGTGAAGAAGTGGAAGATGTGGTGGGTGGAAAGTTGGCTGAATGAAGAGTGTCCAATAAAATCCATGGTACAAAGTCCTCTTGGCAGCAACTTCCTGATGAAATCCCTCAGTGACCAGCCCTTGAACACCACTATAGACCATCTTTATTATCTCTCTGTACAATGGGACAAAATGGATTTTCAAGTCCTTTGTGAATGATGCCAAATTTCAGGGAGACCTTGAGCAACCTGTCGTGGTTGAAAGACACATTTTGGGGCAGGAACTCCAATAAAATGAACTCACTCCCCTTTTATTCCCCACCACTATAGGGAGACAAAATGCAAAGAGGTATAAGTGAAAAAATAGCAGTTTACTGACAGGAAATATAACAGTAAAACCAGCAATAACAACAGAACCATTCAAAGCAAGAGCAGAGAGAGAAATTGCCTCCTCTCTCCCCCCGCGACCCAACTCCCTTTTGTTGGGAGATGAAACAGGGATCAACACCTGCCTCCCTTCTCCCTTTTCCCTCTGAATGAAAAAAAGAACAAAAAACCAAAACCACAGGAAAGAGGGGGCAAAGCAAAATGTGGGAAACTCTCTGGTCTGAGATCAGTTGTGCTGCCCAAGAACACGCTGACTCCAGAGGTGTCCAAGCGGGGCAGAGCCGGCGACTCCGGTCCGTGCGGCGGCGGGGAGGAGGCAGCGGCTCTGCTTGATTCCGTGGAGTTCTGGGGAGGCACAGTGGCCCCTTGGTTACATTAGGTTCTGAGATTTCTCAGGGTTCCTTTTGTTCTAAAGAGACCCCACATGTCACAATGATCCCTTGGTTCTATAAGATTCCCCAGTGTCCCTGCATTCCTTTGGTTCCATGAGGCCCTGCAGTGTCACGGTACCACTTGATTCTGTGACGTTACTAAGAATCAGAATGGTCCCTTGATTTAAGGCCAACTGCACATGGAGCTGCATTGGGGGGAGTGTGGGCACCCAGAAAAGGGAGTTATCTCCCCCCGGGACTCAGCCCTGCGGTCCCCACATCTGGACTGGTCTGTCTGTCTGTGAGGTTCCCCATTCTGGAGAAATATTCTGGGTCTAGAGCAGATCTGCCAGGATGGAGCTTTTCTCTGTATTGGAAATAGAATGAAATCTCCACAAAGAGTAGCACTGAAGGTTGAGACTGAAGGTGAGGAAAAAGAATGTCACTCAACGGGGACCCTTGTGCTGCAAGAGGTCACCCAGAGGGAGTCAGGATCAGCCCATGGCTTTGTGTTGCAGGGAACAGCCAGAGCTGGTGCAGAGACATCAGGGAGGGTCTAGAAATGCTGCTGAGAGGGGAGGGAAAGCAGGAGGGGTGTGTGCAGCCTGCAAGGCCAGAGCAGCAGCAGGGCCAGGCCAGGACAGCCTGCAGGAGAGATGGCCAAGGGCTCTGGCAGGGCTGCAAGGCCCAAAGGCACCCAGGCCTTTGTCCCTTTGCCTCTGGCAGCTGCCTCTGCCACTCAGGCCACCACAACCAACTTGCCTGGCAGGTTCTGCACTTGGGTTCTGCCTCGCCCCTCCCTCAGCAGCCTGGCAGGGGTTGCCCAGTTTTGGGCCTTTGTTGTTCCTCCCCCTCCCATCCCAGTGCCCCCCAAAGAGCCCTGAGCCAGCCGGGAGGGACAGGATCTGCTGGGCCAGGGCCTGGGGCTCAGGCCTTGGCCTTTGTGCTCCACAAAACCAAGGCAGGCTTTGCTCAGCAGTGCAGGGGCCTGCCCAGAGCCTTTGTCTGCCTGCACTCCTGGCCTCCAAGGAGCTGCTCCAAGGAGGCCCTGGGGAGGCTTTGGCAGTGCCTGCCCTCAGTGGGGCCCAGCAATGCTTCAAGACATTTGCAGTTTGGCTTCTGACTTCTTCAGCAGCTGCTTCAATCTTCTCTCAGTACCTCAGGATCATGGGCTGAGCAGCAAACATACCATGGTGCTCATTAAATTCCAGAAATCCCTCAGGATCTCTTTGTTTTCCTTTAATTGTCTTCAAGGCAATTTCAAAACAAGTCTTCAAGTTTGTACTTTTTTTTTTTAGTTCAATGATGGATATTTTTTAAATCAGGGAGGAGGTGATAGAGGTGTTCTCCAAGTGATCTTGATGCTGAGTGTCTCCTCAGGAGATCCACACTGACCCTGGATGATCCACCTTGCTCCTCACCCCCCAACCTCAGCAGTTCTGACATGACCCATCTTGGACTGACAGCTGATGCAGCTCCAAACACACTGTGGGACCCATTAAAACACTGAAAAACAAATTATTTCCCTTCCTTTCATTGTCTTCAAGACTTGAACAGCTAATTGGAGTTGTTTTGTAGTTTAGCTAAGGAAGAAGATTTTAAAGTGGAAGTCATGAAAAATAATTTCTTTGATTAAAGGGAATGATTTACACAGAGCCTTGGGATGCAAGAGGGTCAGGGCACAAAGGATTTGGATGCAAAGATAAGGAGGCAAAAGAGATTAGCAGCACTTAATCATTGACCAATTGAACAGTTATCAACTGGTTCAATAGCATTTGCTACAATTTTAACAGTGACTGAATTACAGATTCACAATAACAACATTCATCATCATCATGGCCGGGCTTCGTGAACAAAGATTTAGGAAGGCTCTATCCACATTTTTTAAGGGCCCGCTGGTGGCTAATGAGGCCAGTACAAGATAGACATAACAAATTGCAAAAGGCACAGCAGAAAGACTCCTTAGGTGGGATATTCTGCAAGGCACGATTCTTTCTGCGTTGTCTTTTCTCCTCAAGGGTGATCCTGCTGCGTTCTCAAAAGTACCAGCAGCGTTACAGATGGTGTGTCTCCAGGCCTCCCGATTGGAGGCCAGAGTAGACCAGTTATGATGATCAATATGGCCAAGGCTGAGATGTTGTTTCAGGGAGTCCTTGCATCTTCTCTTTGGGGCTCCTCTCTTGCAGCAGCTGGTGGCAAGTTCACCATAAAGCAAGATCTTAGGGAGGTGGTGGTTGGTCCTTCATCCTGGAGACGTGCCCTGCCCAGCGCAGCTGTGTTCTCAGCAACATGGCCTCAATACCTGTGACTGCTGCTTGTTCTAGAACAGATGGATTGGTCACATAATCTGACCAGTGGATGTTTAGGATTGTGTGGAGACAGAGTTGATGGAAGTGTTCCAGGAGTCGCAGGTGGTGGCAGTAGATGACCCATGATTCAGATCCGTATAAGAGAGCAGACAGCACTATGGGTCTGTAAACACTGATCTTTGTACTTTTCTTCAGGTGTTTGTTTCGCCAAACTCTTTTATGAAGCTTTCCAAAAGCACTCTATGCCTTTGCTAACCTGCTGTCTATCTCCCCGTCAATCTTACCATCCGAGGAGATGAGGCTACCCAGGTGTGCTGGGTTGTATCTGCTCCCAAATCACACCCAGGGACAGTTTCACAAAGGTGCAGAAGGAGGGTTGGATGTACAATTGAAGAGCTGAGTTCAAGGACTGTGGATGCATTTTTGTGGTGCTGGTTGAGCAGCCTGGGTCCATGAGAGTAATGTCAGACATAATAACTTTGCTCCTGCAGGATTCTGTGTGTGGAGTATGTGAAACGTGGTTGTTCTTCTGGCAGGATAAGAAGCTTTGCCTTCATTGCTGTATCTAAAACAGGGTCTGGGGCTTGTGTAAACTTCAGTGAAATCCAAACTGAATCCATCAGACTCCATGAAACCATCCCACCTTCACCCTGCTGGAGTCTGTCCGGGTGCTCTGGTGCTGTGGCACGGGGTCATCCAGGGAGAATTGGAGCAATAAGGAACTGGGCTACAAGGCAGGTTTACAAAGAGTTTTACAAAACTGCCCCCCCTCCACAAAACCTCAGAAAATAAGTGTGTCACATGTTACCAGAAGAATCACTGCAAACACCCTTTGTGCCACTCTGTGAACACCAAAATCATGGAATTGTGTGGACTGGTACCGTGAGTAAATCAGGGATTGTTTGTAGGAATCCCCAAATCAGAAGAAAATGCAGATCACTCATCTGTGGTGAAGTGTCCTGTGAGCAGGACTGAAATGTGCTGCACACACACGTGTTAGAGCACATCATGGAGATATGGGAGGTTTGAAAACCATTTTCACATTTAACGACATTTCAGTTTTAACAGCTCATTTAAAACTTGAATAAAAATGTGTAAATCCAAGGTGTTTCCCTTAAAAATTGATTAAAACATTGCTTTTCTAGGGTTTTTGTCATTCCATCTTATCTAGGTTTTGTAGAAGACTCAGATGTGAATATTCAATCTGCTACCTGTGACAATGCCTGACTTCACTTACAATATTTTTAATAGTTATATTCTGTTTAATCTCATTCTCATACCTGTGATCTTAGACTTGTGTGATTCTGATGCTGTTTGTAACAGAGAATTTCCTTTGATTCACTGTGAGAGCTCTCCATGGAATGATGAACAGTAGTAAGAATATTAATCATTTGTAGAGTGCTTTCTATGTTCAAAATACAGGATAATCTTTAAATGAGCTCAGCTTTGCTCTCAGATATGTGAGTGAACTCTTCATTGGTTTGAAAAAAATTGTTACCTGACATAGAATTTTTTTTATTTTCTAGTCTTACTGGGTATTTTGGAAAAGGTTTGTTTATTTTTGTAGGGCAGAATATTGTCTTATCTTAAGTTTGAGATCTTAAAAGGTTTGCAAAGGACGTGGAGGTTGCTGTGGTGTCCTCTGATGATTTCAGTTGATAAACTGAATGCTTGAAATCCTTTTATCTGTGAGGGGACTGCAGGCCATGCTGGAAAGCAGGTGTTACTGCAGCTGACTTTTTCTGCTCTGTGCAATGAGTTAGCTTAAAAACTCCTAAGGTGAGCATTTTTCTGGTGAATTCAGAAATTTCTACCAGTGTATCATAGGCACAAGAATTAACACTATTGTTTGGAATCTGCAGTTATCCCACAACTTTTCTAGAAGATCAGTAATTTCTGAGAGCTGGCTCCTGTTTGCAGTATAGAGCAGTCAGCTCTGCAACTGCAGGGCTGCTTCATGGGTTGGTTGGTTTATTTCCCAAGGTTTACAAGTACCATAAACTGTTGCCAAAAGCAGGAGAAATGATTAATAATATTTTTTTCTCCCCAATAGCCAAAGTTTTGTGTGTATGTGTGTGTTATTGGTATAAACAGCAAGTCTTCTTTTGAGTAGGAATAAGATTTAATTCAAAAAGGCAGTGAATTGTAGCAGACACAAGGTCTAACATTTATTCTTCTCCCCCTTTCTTGTTTTTTCATGACAGATAACGCTCATTATTCTGTGGTAAATGACACTCAGATGTTCTGCAGCAGCAGGAAATTCAATGTATGGCTACCCATTAAAGGCCTGATTCCATTTTCTAACTCCACAGTGCAAGTGAATGCACCCAACAGCCAGGGCAGCTTGATGAGTGATGCTGTAACAATTGTCAGGCCTCCAGGAGATGAGTAGGAAAAAGTGCCTTTTCTGTGCCTGTAACAATTCCACAGACACTCTGTGGAACAAAATGTGATTTGTTAACTGAGGACTGGAAGTTCTGAAGAATAGGTTTGCATTAGTAGTTCTTACTACCAAAATTGTTCTTTTTGGCTTCTAATTTGTCACATGGTTAACTTTAAGAACTAGAAAATGAAAACAGTTCTATAGTTAACATATTATGAAGGTGAGAGGTGTATTATGTACTTCATTTTTTTCCTGTGAATGGTGGTGTATTCTATCAGGCACAGCTGATCTAGTCAAGAATATAGAGAGACTCAGCTGCATTTTGGAACCTGTTTTAGAGTAGAAGTTGGAAGTGCTGACAAGGAGCACTCACTGGATAGACTTAGAGAATTTGTTTAGTAACAGTAATATAAACCACTGGCAATACATTGAGCCAGAATCCACCAAGTTCTTTAGTTGTAAGAAAGTCAGTTCCAAGGTGCTGATTTACAGTGCCTGAGGCTCTAAACCCCTCTGGCTGTTCTCTTCATAACAATTGGAAATGAGAGAATTGAGCAAATACACCCTGAACACTGTGAGTGTTTTGTTCTGTGGTTTTGTTTTGGTTGGTTGTTGTTTTTTTTGTCAAGAAAGCTTTTACATTTGTAGCTGGTGTAGGTGTGTCCCTTTTCATTCCCTTTCCATGGCGATCCTGGAGAATTAGCTTTGGTTGAATAAATGCCAATGGAAACAATTAATTTAAGGCAGTTTTGAATTCTAATGTGAGAGCCCAACAGATCTTGATCTTGAGAGATGTGTAGGTGTAGCTGTTGAGTAAGAACAGTGTAGAGTGACATCCATACCATTTTAAAGGGAAAGAAAAACAAAACCAAAGAAAAGAAAAATCCCATAAACCTTACAGCTCAAAAATACAGTTAAACTTGAAACATTTTGCTTCCAAACAGATGGATTAGGTTCGAGTTCAAACCAGCAGAAAGACTTCAGGAAAGTGAGTAAATCCAATACAGAGTTTGTGTGACAGATTACTGAGAAATAAGGAAAAGGTCAATCTCCACCACATTTTATACTTTTCTAATTTTATTGTCGAGTTGTACCTGATATTAACAAATAGACTTTGTTATAGAATAATAAAACTGCATCTGAGTTTCACTGCTCATTTAAGACTGAGCAATAAGACAATGTGAATTCAACAAACACTCCTCCAGCTGTGACCCTTGTCTGGTGGGAAACACAAAGGGATTTGGGGGAGTGTTTCCCTGACAACCAGGAGAATTTGGGAGAGGGACCTTTGCACAGCCAGCTCTTGATGTGTCCACACATCTCTGCCTGGGTGTGGGTGTGAATTGACTGTGGTGGGAATGTTGTTATTGGGAATCTATAATTCAGTCACTGTTAAAATTGTAGCAAATGCTATTGAATCACTTGATAACTGTTAAACAGGTCAATAATTAAATGCTACTAATCTCTTTTACCCCCTTTCTGTGCAAATCCTTTGCATCCTGACCTTCTTGCATCCCAAGTCTCTGTATAAATCATTTCCATTCATCAAAAAACATATTTTTTGTGACGTCCACTTTAAAATCTTCCTCCTTAGCTAAACTACAAAAAAACTCTAATTAGTTGTTGATGTCTTGAAGACATGAAGACAGTTAAAGGAAAAGAAAAAAATAATTTGTTTTTCAGTGTTTTAATGGGTCCCACAGTGTGTTTGGAGCTGCATCAGCTGTCAGTCCAAGATGGGCCATGTCAGAACTGGTGAGGCTGGGGGTGAGGAGCAAGATTGATCATCCAGGGTCAGTGTGGATCTCCTGAGGAGACACTCAGCATCAAGATCACTTGGAGAACACTTCTATCACCTCTCCTCTGAACTAAAAAATATCCATAACTGAATTAAAACAAAAAAAGTACAAACTTCAAAGACTTGTTTTCAAAATTGCCTTGAAGACAATTAAAGGAAAACAAAGAGATCCTGAGGGATTTCTGGAATTTAATGAGCCCCACAGTGTGTTTGCAGCCCAGCCCATGATCCTGAGGTACTGAGAGAAGATTGAAGCAGTTGCTGAAGAAGTCAGAAGCCAAACTGCAAGTGCCTTGAAGCATTGCTGGGCCCCACTGAGGGCAGGCACTGCCAAAGCCTCCCCAGGGCCTCCTTGGAGCAGCTCCTTGGAGGCCAGGAGTGCAGGCAGACAAAGGCTCTGGGCAGGCCCCTGCAGTGCTGAGCAAAGCCTGCCTTGGTTTTGTGGAGCACAAAGGCCAAGGCCTGAGCCCCAGGCCCTGGCCCAGCAGATCCTGTCCCTCCCGGCTGGCTCAGGGCTGTTTGGGGGGCACTGGGATGAGAGGGGGAGGAACAACAAAGGCCCAAACTGGGCAACCCCTGCCAGGCTGCTGAGGGAGGGGCGAGGCAGAACCCAAGGGCAGAACCTGCCAGGCAAGTTGGTTGTGGTGGCCTGAGTGGCAGAGGCAGCTGCCAGAGGCAAGGGGACAAAGGCCTGGGTGCCTTTGGGCCTTGCAGCCCTGCCAGAGCCCTTGGCCATCTCTCCTGCAGGCTGTCCTGCCCTGGCCCTGCTGCTGCTCTGGCCTTGCAGGTTGCACACACCCCTCCTGCTTTCCCACCCCCTCCCAGCAGCATTTCTAGACCCTCCCTGATGTCTCTACACCAGCTCTGGCTGTTCCCTGGAACACAAAGCCATGGGCTGATCCTGACTCCCTCTGGGTGACCTCTTGCAGCACAAGGGTCCCCACTGAGTGACATTTCTTTTTCCTCACCTTCAGTCTCAACCTTCCACGCTACTCTTTGTGGAGATTTCATTCTATTTCCAATATGGAGAAAAGCTCCATCCTGGCAGATCTACTCTAGACCCTCTCCAGTTCTTCCTCATTCCTCCAGAATGGGGAACCTCACAGACAGACAGACCAGTCCAGATGTGGTGACCCCAGGGCTGAGTCCAGGGAGGTGACAACTCCCTTGTCTGGGTGCCCACACTCCCCCTAAGGCAGCCCCATGTGCAGTTGGCCTTAAATCAAGGGGCCATTCTGATTCTTTGTAACGTCACGGAATCAAGTGGCACCGTGACACTGCAGGGCCTCATGGAACCAAAGGAATGCAGGGACACTGTGGAATCTCATGGAACCAAGGGGCCACTGTGACATGCGGGGTCTCTTTGGAACAAAAGGAACCCTGAGACATCTCAGACCCTCCTGGAACCAAGGGGCCACTGTGCCTCCCCAGAACTCCATGGAATCAAGCAGAGCCGCTGCCTCCCCCCCGCCGCCGCACGGACCGGAGTCGCCGGCTCTGCCCCGCTTGGACACCTCTGGAGTCAGCGTGTTCTTGGGCAGCACAACTTAGACCAGAGAGTTTTCCAGATTTTGCTTTGCCCCCTCTTTCCCGTGGTTTTGGTTTTTGTTCTTTGTTCATTCAGGGGGAAAAGGGGGAAGGGAGGCAGGTGTTGATCCCTGTTTTTATCTGTTTACAAAAGGCAGTTGGGGCAGGGGGGGAGAGAGGAGGCAATTTCTCTCTCTGCTGTTGCTTTGAACTCTTCTGTTGGTGTTGCTGTTTTTGCTGCTAAATTTCTTGTCAGTAAACTCTTATTTTCTTCACTTATGCTCCTTGTATTTTGTCTCCCTGTATTGGTAGGGAATAAAAGGGGAGTGAGTTCATTTTATTGGAGTTCCTGCCTCAGTATGTGTCTTTAAACCGGGACAGGTTGCTCAAGGGCTCCCTGAAATTTGGCATCATCCACAAAGGACTGGAAAATGCATTTTGTCCCATGGTACAGGGAGATAATAAAGATGTTATATAGTGGCATTCAAGGACTGGTCACTGAGGGATTTCACCAGGAAGTTACTACCAAGAGGACTTTGTACCATGGATTTGATTTGACACTCTGCATTCAGCCAACTTCCCACCCACCACATCTTCCACTTCTTCAGTCCAGCTCTCACCAATCTGGCCATAAGGAGACCACAGGACACCATGTCAAGGGCCTTGATAAAGTCTGGGCAAAAAGCATCCCCTTCTTTTCCCTCCCACAGGGGTTCTGCAATCCCTGCCTTGTCCTTCCCATGCCTGGCAATGGCTGCAGAAGGACTTGCCCTATCCCCTTCCCTGCTGAGCCTGAGCAGTCTGGAACTCTGCCAACCCTCCTTGCTGCCCTGTTTGCAGACTGGTTCCATGTCTGCCTTTGCCAAGGCCCCAGGAAGCTCTGGGCTGGCTCTGGCCTTTCCAAGGGTTTGGGAGAGGTCTCCCAGTGACACTGCCCAGCCTTCTCAATATCCCTGACACCAAAACCTATTCCATAGCCCACACTTCCAGAGGAGTGCCCAGGACACAACACAGGTTGTCCTGGTGCTTCTAGAGAATTGGAAGTGATTTCTCCCAGGAGGCCAACCCCTCCAACTGGATTTGAGTGCAGCTGAAAGGTTTCCTCAGCACTTTCCCCAGTACCTCCCTGCCCTGAAGGTTTCTGGCCCTCAGGCTGGAGCTGAGGGGGTTGGGCAGGTGCTTGAGGAGGGGGTAGAACAAGGGCTGTGTCCAACTGTGCCAGGAGGGCTGTGCTGGGCAAGGAGGAGGAGGCTGCAGAAAACAGTGGCACTGGGGAGGGGAGAGGAGCAGGTGGAGAGACCTTGTGCCTGCCCATGCTGGGCAGGAGCTGCCCCAGGATGGCAGCTCTGATGCACTCCCAGGATGTCCCTGGGAACAGGAGGGGAAGACTGGATCTGAAAATGAAACCTGGAAAGCAGAGAGCAGGAGTGTCATGGTGTCAGTGCAGGAGAGTTCCAGCCCTGGAGCAAGGTCACAGATAAAGTGAGCCAGTACATTCCCTGCCCTCAGAAGATCCCACAGCATCCTGGAGATGCTCTAAGGGAGCCCAGCTCTGCTTCACAAGTTCCCAGGACCTGTCCCTACCTGTGCTCTAAGGGCTTCCAGCCCCCAGGACTGTGCTCAGAGAGCACTCAGGCCTTACAGCGAGAAAGGGGCTCAGGAGGACAGTGTGGAAGTGGCAAGAGAGCAGCTCTGCAAAGACCAAGCACTGCTGCTCCCTGGCAGTGCTGCTGGGCTGGGATTATTGTCCCCTTCCCGTTTGCCAATACACCCTGTCCTGCAGTGTGCTGTCCTTTAGGAACAGCTAAGAAGAAGGGTCTTGGACAGAGAAGGCACTGCAGGGTCCTTTATTTTATTTAAATACTCAGAGAGCACAATTCATCATTTATACATCTCTGGGTCAAATTCAATGGGTAGAGACTAAATTGTAAGGCAGATGCATAATAATGTTTTATTGCACAGAAAATTATTGCTAGAAGAACCCAATGACCTCCACGAAAAACCTGAGCAGGAAGGTTGGGCCATTAAGGAGTCCCATTCTGAATGTTACACACCAGAAAACTGGCACTTTATTGCTCCAGAAAACCATCCAGTCATCATTTTCCTCATGGCATCCTTAAGCTCCTGGTTCCTGAGGCTGTAGATGAAAGGGTTCAGTGCAGGAGGAACCACCGAGTACAGAACTGACAGGACCAGATCCAGGGATGGGCAGGAGATGGAGGGGGGCTTCAGGTGGGCAAATGTGGCAGTGCTGACAAACAGGGAGACCACAGCCAGGTGAGGGAGGCACGTGGAAAAGGCTTTGTGCCGTCCCTGCTGAGAGGGGATCCTCAGCACAGCCCTGAAGATCTGCACATAGGAGAAAACAATGAAAATGAAACAACTAAATCCTAAACAGGCAATAACCACCATGAGCCCAATTTCCCTGAGGTAGCCTGAGTGTGAGCAGGAGAGCTTGAGGATGTGTGGGATTTCACAGAAGAACTGGCCCAGGGCATTGCCCTGGCACAGGGGCAGGGAAAATGTATTGGCTGCGTGCAGCAGAGCATTGAGAAAGCCAGTGGCCCAGGCAGCTGCTGCCATGTGGGCACAAGCTCTGCTGCCCAGGAGGGTCCCGTAGTGCAAGGGTTTGCAGATGGCAACGTAGCGGTCGTAGCACATGATGGTGAGGAGAGAAAACTCTGCTGTGATGAAGAATAAAAAGAAAAAGAACTGTGCAGCACATCCCATATAGGAGATGGTTGTGGTGTTCCAGAGGGAATTGTGCATGGCTTTGGGGACAGTGGTGGAGATGGATCCCAGGTCTGTGAGGGAGAGGTTGAGCAGGAAGAAGCCCATGGGGGTGTGCAGGTGGTGGTCACAGGCTACGGCGCTGAGGATGAGGCCATTGGCCAGGAGGGCAGCCAGGGAGATGGCCAGGAAGAGCCAGAAGTGCAGGAGCTGCAGCTCCCGCCTGTCTGTGAATGCCAGGAGGAGGAACTGGGTGAGGGAGCTGCTGTTGGGCATTTGTTGCCTCTAGATGTGGGGCACTGTTCAAGTAGGAAATAACAGTGACAAGTTAGGGCAGAACATTCTGAGAAAAATCAAAGCCACTTTCCAACACCCGTCTCACTGCTCCATTGGTTTTCCTTTTCTAGAAATCTCTCCTTCAGCTCCATGGCTGGAGCCCTGCTCGGGGCTCACAACATCTTCCATGAGGAGCAGACCCTCTGCCCACTGGCTGTGAGGGCTCAGCCCTGCTCTACACCCGTGGGGTCATGGGCATGGTGGGCACAGGGGCCCATCCTGGTGTTCAGCTGTGTCAGATGAAACTGCTCCCACTGCAAAAGGGCTTGTCAGCATCTGCACTCCTAGAAGAACCAAGAGAGCAGAAGGCAGTTTCAGAAGTTTCAGTTTGGTTTTTTTAGACTCCCCTCATCTCTGCTGAGGAGTGTTCCTGGATGTCAGAACCCCTCAGTACTTCTGATGCACTCAGGGAGAACAGAGTAGGTCCTGCCAGGCAGGAAAATTGTCCCGGGCTTTGTGCAGAGTGAGGGGAGCTGGTCTGTCCCTCTCTCTTGTTCCCAACTGCCCTGGCTTTTCTCCTTCCTGAGATGGAGATTGATCACACTCCCATTTGGGTCTGAAAAGCCACCAGACACTGTTGAGAGCAGAGGGATCCATCCCACACCCCTCAAGGTCTCAACCTGTCTCAAGGGCTCAGCACCCACTTGGAGCCAAGGACACTCGTGGTTCATCTCCCCAACCCAACAGCATCTCCTGGCATGGGCACAGCATCTCTGCCCCTCTCCACTGGGGCTTTCAGAGAACACAGCTGTGCTGGGAGGATGATTTGCATTTTCCAGGGCAGCTCCCAGCTTGGAAGGACACCTCAGAAAAGAGCCAAGTGTCCTAATGCCAGAGTCTGATTGAGGGAAAAAGAACTCCTTACCCAGGCCCACAGACTTCATTGTCCACAGCCCCACAGAGCAGAGGACAATGGGAATGTCTCATTCCCAGGGACACACCTGTCTGAGGGAAATCCCAGGATCAGTGTTGGACTGTGTAGCTTAAACTGCCCTCCCCAGTGAGCCTGACTGAGAGAAGGAGGGAACAACCTCAGGACCAGGGGCAAGCTGAGAACCAAGGAAATGCACAGGGAGGGTCCAGCTGGGAGAGGCCAGGGCAGAGCCCACTGGGCACTCAGGGCAGCATCACCCTGAGCCAGCTGGGCCACCTCCCAGACACCAACAGTGCCAGCAAGTTGTTCTCAGCCCTGGGCAGCTCCTCAGAGTTCCCTCTGGAACTCAAACCACCAAGCATGTGGCTTGAGAGCTTGAGAGAAATTCCTCCTTGGACCTTCCCCTTGAAGTATCCCCTGGAAAATATCCTGGGGTGCTCTGGTTCTGTGAGCAGCCCTGACCCATGAAACTCTCACTGGATAGCAGAAGAAACCTGCCCTGCCCTGCCAGGCTTTGCTCTTTCCACCCCCAGCCTCTGCCCAGCCCTGAGGGAGCTCCCCAGCCCGGCTGAGAGCTGCCCCTGGCAGTGGCAGAGCTCCTGCCCCGGCACAGCCCTGGGCTGCAGGACCCTGCTCTGCAGGACAGCTTGGGGCAGCCTGGGTGGCACAGCCCGGCTTCACAACCCTGCAGCCATCCCTGGGAGAAGAGAACCCTGCTGGGATGTGCCTGGGATGGTGCAGCAGGGAGTGGGATGTGCCAGCATTAGGAGATTTTTGCACCAACTGCAGACACATTGCCCTTCATGCTGACTCACTGTGAGGGAGGCTGGAAAGATTCCTCTTCCAGTGGATCTTCCTCTCGACTTCCCTCCCAACCCAGGCTGTGTGTGACCTCTCTCTGCCTTGCTTTTGTGCCCTGGGTGCTGCAGGCAGTGCCCTCAGCCCTGCTGGGCTGTGCAGAGGAGCTGCTCACCAGCAGAGCTGTCTCTTTGAAGCTCTTCTTGCTTGCCAGGAGCTCCCTGTGTGCCAGGAGCCCAGCCCAGCTCAGCAGCACAGCAACACCCCCAGGCATTTCATGACCCTCTGGGGGGTTTGGCGTTGTTTACATGAGGCTCAGTCCCTGAGAGGAAGTTCAAACAACTTTTCAAGAAGTCAAAGTGAGATTGAAACACTAAAGTTTCCTGTAGTGCTAATGAGTCTCATTGAGGGACACAACTGAGAACGTGTCCCCAGATTCCAGTTAGAGCAGAAAACTGCAGACAGTGATGACAAGGATGGACAAGCAAGGCAAAGGTGGCTCTGATGCTGAACAAACCTTGACTTGTTTCCTTAATCCAGAGGACCAAGGCCTGACCCCCAGCCCCTGGGAAGGTAGATCCTGACCCTGCCTCATTCCTCAGGGCTCTTCCTGGGGCACTGGGATGTGGGATGTGCAATGCCAAGGGTAGGACCATGGGGTGGCACCTGCCAGGCTGCTGAGCAGGGACAAGGAGGCCACGAGGCCCCAGGGCTGCAAGGGCCACTCCCCTCCTCCTGGCCTCAGGGGCACAGACAGCAGCCCTGGCCAAAGGCCTGCAGAAGGTGGCTGTGTCAGGGCCTTTCAGCTTCTCCCCCTCCCTGTCTCCTCTCCAGCCCAGGCTGTCCTACGGTGTCCATGCCCTGCCCCTTTCCCTGCAGGCTGTCGTCATCCCCCCGGCTGCCCCACCTGGCTGGCACCTTCCTGCACTGACATCTCTGCGTCCTCCCTGGCTCTTCCTGCACACACAAAGCCTTGGGCTCATCCAGACTCTTTCTGGGTGAGGTGTTGGATCACAGAACTGCTCTTGGAGGGAAATTCTTTTCTCCTCGTGCCAGCCTGGACCTCCCCAGCTGCACTTGCCATTAATTCTTTTTTTCTCGTGCTGTTTTCTGCTACAACAAAAGCATCCACCCTCTCTGAAGCGACTCTTCAAGCACTCCCAGGGTTCTCTGCTGTCCTCTGCCTGCACACCACTGAACCCATGACTCCTTTGCCCCTGTGCAGTGGTCATATGTTTGAGACCTCCAAACCCCTTCGTGGGACATCTCTGAGCACTCTCCAAGGTGTCTGCAGATGAAAACATGGTCTAAGATAGTCACAGGGATACGTTTTACCAAGGTCTGTAGTGGCAGAACACAGGACAATGGTTTTGAAATGAAATAGGGGAGGTTTCTATTGGATAAAATGAAGAAATACTTACCAATGGGGATTGCAAGAACTGCAACAGAAGAGGATGTCCCATCCCTGGATTTGTCCAAGGTCAGGATCTTTGAGCAGCCTCAATTAGTGAAGATGTCACTTACCATGTCCAAGGACTTGGACCTCATGAGCTTTTATGTCCCTTCCAAGCCAATCCATTCTTGATTCCTTGAGTCCCAGACTCCTTCTCCAAAAAATTTCCGTTGCTAGGACAAGAATTACCATCTTTTTGGAGAAACCATTGTAAACCCAAAAGGTAAAAAAATCAATTCAAGTAAAGTTCCAACACCTCCGTGTGGAAGTTTCACTAAATGGGTCAATGGAAGAGCCTCCCAGGATGACCTTGCCAGTAGAAGATGGAGGATTTTCTTTGGGGTTTGAATCTTCTGATGGGCAACAAGAAAGCACATTTGGAGACTGTGCAAGACTTGTGGTGAGATCTCTAGGGAAGAACCAAAGGAAGGGAAATGGTGAGATCATGGTGGTTTGTGAAGGAACAAGTGTGAGAAAGCAGAGAGAAAAGGGATGAAAAGGCTGGTCACGGTAAACAGGAGGATGCTGTAAGGGGGGTACTTTTGAACTGGATGATCAGTGGAGCATAGAGGCGTGAGAAAGGAATCATATTAGGATGTGAAACCAGCCAGAGTATGGTACAATGTAACTTCATGGCACAAGCTAATTGTAAGGTCCATTGTGCTTATTAGCAAGTCAACTTGATATCCCCTATTATCAGAGCTCAGTTCTTCCTTGGTTTTGCTACATATTGCAAGATAGATACATCTACCCTTGAAACACAGTGACAGAGGTCATACACAGGGGTGAGAAAGATGCTGGTGAGAGGCAGATTCTGTGGGCAGGGGTCGCTGGCCCCTTGCCCTACAGCAGGGCATGCACCGACTGTTGCTCTCAGGTGATGAACAGGCGGGGTTTGGCTGCCACTCAGGCATCACCTTATACTGCGTACTGACCCTACGTGGTGTAATGTGGAACTGATAAAATGGGGTGTCAGGACTGCTGGGGTGAGCAATACTCATCCTACCACCGAGACTGTGTTGCTCCATGGGGACGCCCGCTAAGCACGGGCACCGACCAGCTGCTGCAGATCCTGACAGCCCTGGCCTGTCTGTGTGGGTCAGCACAGTTTATTGAGAGGAAGCAACTGAGAGAACAAACTTTTCTTTTTAATATCCTTTTAGTGTTCCTTTAATTCCCCGTTTTATTATTGAATATTGTTAAGTTGTTCATAATATTTCCCCTTTCATTTCTCTTTTTACTAACCAATATTGTGTTAATAGTTATCCATAATATTGTGTTAAGATCCCTTTTTTGGTATCCCTTTAACCCCCCCTTTTTTCACTAGTTAATACTGTATTAAATGCTGTTCATAGTATTTGTTTTAATGTCACCCGATAAGGTAGTTATTTTGTATCCCTTTTTTAGTTTTTGATTCCTCTTGCTAAGTTTATTACTACTATTATTATTCTCACTGTAATAAAAGATAGTGTGTGTGTTTGCATATTTCTGGCACTTGTCTTTATTCCGGACATGTATCCAAACGAACTGTTACACATGGAATCATGGAATCGTAGAATCATGGAATCATGTAATCATAGAATCATAGAATCATGGAATCACAGAATCATGGAATCATAGAATCATAGAATCATGGAATCATAGAATCATGGAATGATAGAATCATGGAATGATGGAATCGTAGAATCATGGAATCATGGAATCATGGAATCGTAGAATCATGGAATCGTAGAATCATGGAATCTTAGAATCATGGAATCATAGATTCATAGAATCATGGAATCATGGAATCACAGAATTACGAAATCATGGAATCATAGAATCATGGAATCACAGAATCATAGAATCATGGAATCACAGAATCATGGAATCATAGAATCATGAATCATAGAATCATGAATCATAGAATCATGGAATCATGTAATCATGGATTCATGGAATCATGAAATCATAGAATCATAGAATTATAGAATCATAGAATCACGGAATCATGGAACCATAGAATCATGAATCATAGAATCACGGAATCATGGAATCATAGAATCATGGAATCATGGAATCATAGAATCATAGAATCATGGAATTATAGAATCATGGAATCATGGAATCATAGAATCATAGAATCGTAGAATCATGGAATCGTAGAATCATGGAATCTTAGAATCATGGAATCATAGATTCATAGAATCATGGAATCATGGAATCATGGAATCATAGAATCATGGAATCGTAGAATCATGGAATCGTAGAATCATGGAATCTTAGAATCATGGAATCATAGATTCATAGAATCATGGAATCGTAGAATCATGGAAACTTAGAATCATGGAATCATAGATTCATAGAATCACGGAATCATGGAATCACGGAATCACGGAATCATGGAAACATAGAATCATGGAATCACAGAATCATAGAATCATGGAATCGTAGAATCATGGAATCATAGAATCATGAATCATAGAATCATGGAATCATGGATTCATGGAATCATGGAATCATAGAATCATGGAAATATAGAATCATAGATTCATGGAATCATGGAATCATAGAATCATGGAATCATAGAATCATGGAATCATGGAATCATAGAATCGTAGAATCATGGAATTGATGAATCACAGAGTCGTAGAATCATGGAATCACAGAATCATGGAAAAATGGAATCACGAAATCATGGAATCATATAATCATGGAAATATAGAATCATAGAATCATGGAATCATGGAATCATAGAATCATGGAATCATAGAATCATGGAATCATGGAATCATAGAATCGTAGAATCATGGAATCGATGAATCACAGAGTCGTAGAATCATGGAATCACAGAATCACGGAATCATAGAATCATGAATCATAGAATCATGGAATCATGGATTCATGGAATCATGGAATCATAGAATCATGGAATTATAGAATCATAGAATCATGGAATCATAGAATCATGAATCATAGAATCATGGAACCATAGAATCATGGAATCATAGAATCATGAAATCATAGAATCATGGAATCATAGAATCATGGAACCATAGAATCATGGATTCATGGAATCATGGAATAACAGAATTGTGAAATCATAGAATCACGGAATCATGGAATCATAGAATCATGGAATCATGGAATCATAGAGTCATGGAATTGTAGAATCACAGAATCAGTTGGGTTGGAAGGGACCACCGAGATCATCAAGTCCAACCCTTGATTCAATCCCGCCGTGCTTCCCAGACCATGGCACTGTTGCCACATCCAGTCTCACCTTCAACACCTCCAAGGATGCTGACTTCACCCCCTCCCTGCCCAGCCCATTCCAACGCCTGATCACCCTCACTGTAAGGAAATTCTTTTTAATATCCAACCTAAACCTCCCCTGGCACAGCTTGAGACCAAACCCTCTTGTCTTGCTGATGGTTGCTTGGGAAAAGAGACCAACCCCCATCTGGCTACACCCTCCTGGCAGGGAGTTGTAGAGAGTGAGGAGGTCTCCCCTGAGCTTCCTCTTCTCCAGGCTGAATAGTCCCAGCTCCCTCAGCCTCTCCTCATAGGACTTGTGCTCCAGTCCCTTCCCCCGCCTCGCTGCCCTCCTCTGGACCTGCTCCAGCACCTCAATATCCTTCCTGAACTGAGGGGCCAAGAACTGGACACAGTACTCCAGGTGTGGTCTCACCAGCGCTGAGTCCAGGGGAAGAATCACTTCCTTGGACCTACTGACCATGCTGTTCCTGATCCAGGCCAGGATGCCATTGGCCCTCCTGGTCACCTGGCTACACTCTGGCTCATGATCAGCTTCCTGTAAATCCACACTCCCAGGTCCATCTCTGCCTGGCTGCTCTCCAGCCACTGTGACCCCAGCCTGTGGTACTGCAGGGGGTTGTTGTGGCCAAAGGTCAGGACCCGGCACTTGGCCTTTTTGAACATCATCCAGCCCCTTCCAGTTCCTAAATGAGGCTCCAAGGGAGCTGGAGAGGGATTTTGGACGAGGGCCTGGAGTGACAGGACAAGGGGGAATAGCTTCACAGCGGCAGAGGGCAGGGTGACATTGGCAGTGGCCCTGAAATGGGGCGAGAAGGCTCTGGCAGCAGCTTGCCCTTTAGCCAAGGTGGTTTCTCCCGGGGAAAGCCCCAGCCAGGGCTCAGCTTGTCCCACAAGTCTGGGGCCAGGAGTGCTGAGGGGGGAGCATCCCGCTGCCTGCGGGACAGCCCAGGAAGGACACGGTCGGCTCGGCACACTCAGCACCGCGCAGCTGAAGGACACCAGGGCTTTGGGCACGTTGTTGCAGCTTTATTGAGCCCCAGTCCTTCAGCCAAGGCAAGCTGCATCTCTGCTGGGCTCACGGCCAGCAGCAGCGCAGTGCTCGCAGGAGGCCTCTTGGTCTTTGCTGCACGCAAGGACTCCTCAGAATGGAGGTTGTCCGAACTGCCAGGGAGCTGACAGAGATGTCCCAGTCTTTCTCCAAGGGCTGAAGTGCTGTGAGGGAAAGAAACAGAGCCCAGATCAAACCCCCCGTCTGCAGAGAGCCTCTGGATTCCCGACAGAGCACGCTCCCCACTCACCACTCAGGATGTCAGCCTGACTGTCCGTGGTCTGCTCCCTCAGGCGCCGTGTGATGAGTCCTGGGCACAGAGCTCCATTAGCCCCTGCTCCCCAGCCTGCTCCCAGCAGCAGGGCCCCCAGTCCTCCCCTCCTCCCCCTCAGCAGGGCTGAGCCCAGGAGCCCCCAGAAGCTCAGGGCAGTGGGACTGAGCAAGGCGGCCACCAAGCCCCGCTGTGTGGGCAGGGCTGGCAGAGGGAGGCAAGGCCCTGCCCGGGGTGGCCGGGCACTGCTGGGGCAGCCCCAGGACTGCCCCTCGCTGCTGGGGCAGCAGTGGCACAGGGGCCAGGCTGCCCCCAGAGGCACCGCAGGGGCTGGCACTCACCGATGAACCTGACGGCCGCCAGGCGCACGTTGGCCTGAGGGTCCTGCAGGTAGGGCAGGCTCTGGTGGATGATCTCTTCAGCCCTGTTCCTGCTGTTCTGAAGCTGCAGAGAGAACAAGGCATGTCTCTGCAGGGCTGTCACTGGGGCAGTTGGCTGGAGCAGTGCCTCCCGCCAGCACCCCCTGGGACGGAGAGGCCTCCCCTCCTGCTGGCTCCAGGGAAGGGACAGGGGCCAGCAGAAAAGCCCCTGGGGCTCTGTTCTTGAGGGCAGCAAGAGGGATGCAGCTCCAGGCTCTGCCCAGCTGCAGAGCCCCCAGCCCAGACATGGCATGGGGGCAGCCCTCCCCCAGCCCGGGCCCCTCAGCTTGTCCTTACCAAGCACGCTCCAAGCTCCCACAGCCGCTCTCTCTGCAGCAGGTGCTTGAGCGTCTTCCACTTCAGCAGCTCGGCGGCAGCAAGAAGGGCTTCCCTGGAGGCCTGCAGGACAGCAGGAGCTGAGAGATGGCCCGGGGGCCTGGGCAAGGAGACATCTTGGCTCTGTTCCTGGGGGATCCTGCCTTTAGGAGGCTGGGACATGCCCTAGCCCAAATGTCTGGGAGCCTTCTGGGGACAGCCCTGGGGGACAGGCATGAAGGTTCAAAGGCCTGGCCTCTGACACAGCCTGTGGGGATGCCCCTGCTCAGGCCGTGGTGGTCACGGGCTGCTGCCGAGCCCTGCAGGAGCAGGCAGGGCAGGTGTTGCCCAGGGCCGTGCCAGCTTCTCCGGTCCTGCTGGCGCTGGCTCCGCACGGACCTTCCCCTGGGCTGTGCTGGGGGAGTGCTGCCCGCTGCCAGCAGCCCTTGCCCCGATGCCCAGGAGCCCTGGGGGGTGTCAGCTCAGCCCTCTGTGTGTCAGGGCTCAGCCTTCAGCGCTGTACCTTGGCCACGCTGGGGACCTGGTCGCTCACGCGGAAGAGGAGAGGCACCAGTGCCCACCACACCTCCTTCCTCATCCTCTTCTCATCCCTGCCCACCACCAACTGCAGCAGCTCCGTCAGCATGCGGATGGACAGCTCTCGCAGCTCGCTGCACTCCTGGCAGGAAGCAGGAAAAGGGAGCTTTGCAAACAGCAGCTCCCTGCCCACAGTGAAGAGGGCCGTCATCATGGCTGTGGGGAGGGCAGCGGCTCCGGCCTCACATCCCAGAAGAAGGAGCACTGGGCTGCACGGCCCAGAAGCCATCCCAGGAGAGCCCAGGGGAGTGGAGCTGGCTCCAAGTGCTGCTCGCAGGGCTGGGCTGCAGGGTAGCTGACATTGCCCAGTGCCCATCTGAGGGGCTCAGGCTCCACCTCAGCCTTACCGAGTCAAAGAGGGGCAGGAGCCTCCCCACAAGCTGCACAGCGATGAAGCTGGCCTTGGTCTTCTTCAGCTGAGGCAGAACGTTTTGCAAGGCCAGCAGGATCTTCATCTGGGCGTCTTCGCTGCCAACTTGCAGGATCTTCATCATGCCTGGCAGGAAGAGTTCAATGTTTCTTGCCTGGAGAGAGAAGAGAATGTCCATTGGGTGAAGAGGGCCGTTCCTGAAAAGCTCCTCAGGCAACCACCCCAGGCCCCACTGTGGCAGGGAGGGCGTTTGGAGCAGTCACCCCACATTGGGAGTGCCAGGCCAGGCCAGGCCACTGCTTTCCACACAGCCCCAGCCCCCGTTTGCCGACAGGGCTGCCCCTGACACCGCCCTGCTCACCATCTCGGCTCTCTGCGACAGCCCGACGAGCCCTTCCAGCAGCAGCCTGGCCGTCCTCACGTTTGGACAGCCCTGATGGCTCTCAACAGAGTCGGGCTCCTCAGCCAACTCCTCCCACTCAGCCTTCCTGGAGGACGACTGCAGGAGCAAACAGAGCCGTGAGGGGCCGGCAGAGCCTGCAGGGCTGGCGGGAGGGGACCAGGGCCTTTAGTGGTCACTCACAGCCATGGGCTGGGTGCGGGGGCCTTCTGCGGAGCAGCGGAAGCACTGTCTGCGCAGCAGGTTGGCAAAGTCCTCCAAGATCTTGGCCAGCGTCTCCGGCATGGAGGACATCAGCTCCCACAGCTCCGGCGCAGTGCTGGAAGGCAGAGCGCTGTCAGCAGGGCTGCCTCAGCCCCAGGGCTGTGGCCTGGAGCAGCCCCCCAGAACCTGCCCCTTGGAGCCCTGGCTGCGCGTCCCCGGGGGCCCTGCCCGCGCGGGCAGGACGGGGCTGAGGGCGTGTTCCCCGTGGGGCTGGAGCACCGGGCTGGCTCTGGGCTGGCTGGGCCAGCTTTGGCTGCTGTGAAGCCAGCCCAGCCAGCAGGGCTGGAAAGCGGGGGGGGATGGAGGGCCTGACTCTGCAGGCTGTCCTGCAGCGTTCCTTGGCTCTGGCAGCCAGAGAGTCTCAGGGTCCCTCTCCCCACAGGGAACAAGCCCACCCTCAAGGCCATCAGGGCCAGTACCTGTCTCCTTGAAGAGCCGCCTTACACAGGAGGATGACCACTGTGGTGGGGTACAGGTTGGTCATCAGGCGAAGCAGTGACTCCGCTTTCTCCCACGCTGCCTGTGTGCTGCAGTATGGCAGGCTCTCAAGGATGCAGCTGACTATCTTAGGCGCCTGCAGGGGATACAGGTGAGGATGGCACTGCCCCCAGAGTGCAGCCATGTGCTCAGTTGCCCTTCCCATTCCTCTCTGCTGCCTTGAGGTGGCTTGGGGGGGCCCAAGTCCCCTGTGCTCGGGAGGGAGGGATGCAGGGAGGAACAAGGCCCAAGAGGGTTGAAGGGCACAACAATGCAGCCACAGGCCACTTACATCTGTCAGCCAGACGTCCGGGTCCTCCAAGGCCACCTCCAGCAGGCTGCTGGGCACCTGCTGGTCGAGGATGCTGGCATCTCCCATGGCCTCGATGGCCACGAGGATGACGTCTGTCCTCTCGTGGGACCACAGGTATTTTCCAAAGGCCTATGGCAGCAAGGAAGGAAGACACGTCACGCTGAGTGCCCTGACAGTGCTGCTTGGCTGAGCAGCTCGAGGGGCCCTGGCCGGACGTGCCCACCACTGCTGACAGCAGTGCCCACAGCAAAGCTGGCAGCAGTGCCTGCAGTCCCTGCATGGCAGAAGATGAGCAGAGAGGGCCCTCCTGCTGGGGGAGGAGGGCTCATGGCCACAGGCTGCTGGCCCCATTGAGAACCAGGGACTTGCTGGTGGCCAGGAGCACTGGAGCTCCTGCTGGGGCTGAAGCTGCTGCTGGGACACTGGAGTGCAACCCTTGTGCTCTCCCTGCTCAAGGACGGGGGGAACCCTCTCCCCAGGGAGCTGAAGGCACACCAGCCCCACTGCTGTGGGGTCCTTTGGCTCACACCAGTGCCCTGCTGGTGCCACAGACAGGAGTCCCAGCAAGGGCGCAGCTCCTTACCTTGGCACAGTCCCTGGCGCTCAGAGAACACAGCGCGGAGGTGGTCACGGCTTCCCGGTGGACTTGGTCTGCTCTGCCCTTTAGCCTGGATTCAACTAAACACAGGGGCAAACACACAAGAGTCAGGAAGGCAGAGCAGCTTTGCCAGCAAGCTCACCAAACTGCCCTGGCATCTGCTGGCAAGGAGGCAGGACAGGAGCAGTCCAGGATTTCGGGAGGGCATCAGGAACAGCTTCTTGCTACAGACACTGGAGGGACCAGCCAGGGTGGGGGATCTGCTCTTCCCCACCAGGGAAGACGTGGCTTTGGGACAGGGAAGTCAAGAGGAACTTTGGCTGTAGGGCCCACAAACCAGTGAGCTGCAAGATCCTGAAAGCAAGGGGAGGAAGGAGAGCAGTAGCAAACAGATGCTGGCCTTGAGCAGAGCACTCAGCCTCTGGCAGCTGGGAAACTCTGGGAAGCAGCTGGGAGGGGCAAAGGCAGTCAGGAAGCAGATCTCTCAGGAGATAGAGCAGATGAAGGCCAGCACTGCTCTGCCTTTTTTACTTACAGATGAAGTCAGCCAGGGCAAAAAGAGCATGGAAAGCTGCACAGCTTGTCTGTTCCTCAGAGAACCGGAAAAGGATGAGACGCCCCAGCAGCTTTCCTAGGAGCGGGAGCTGGATCTCCCCAGAGCAGACAGGTCCAGCAGTGTCTCTTCTGACGCTGGTACAGGCCTGGATGAGGGAGGCATGAGCAGAAGGGCTGAGGGCACAAAGGTGGTGCCACAGCCCCCCAGCCGAGAGTCTGCCCAGGGCTGGATTGCTGGAGAGTGCAGGCTTTGCAGAGCCCTGCGTCCCCGTCTCTCCGAGCAGCCATGTGGGCAGCAGCCCTGGCATGGAGAGCAGCAGGGATGGGGGCATGGCCTGGCTGGAGGGGGCCTGGTCCTTACCTGCAGAGTGGAATAGTCGGACAGCACACGGGTCAGCACATCGATCCTTGCCATGGCCCTCTCCCTCACAGCCTCTCTCTCGCATCTGGTGAAGTCCAGCAGCAGCTGGGACAAGAGAAGCAGCGGGTGAGCCCTGGGAGCAGATTCCAACACCAGCAGCAGCACAGCTCCACTGCTGGGCTGCACTCACTCCATCCCTCAAGGCTTCCTCTCCCCTCCAGCAAAGCCTGCAGTGGGGTGTCTGCCCCTGGATTCCCGCCCAGGTCGGGCACAAAGACCCAGAGCCAACCTCATGGCCAGGCAGGAGGGCAGGTGCCACCCTCTGCAGCCCCTGTGCTCCACAAGAGCCTGGGGCCTGCCCCGGCTTCCCCACAGGAGGTGGGAACCCTCCCTGCAGGGCACTCTGCCTGTTCAGCACTGCTCTGGGCACCACTCAGCCAGCAGTGGGCAAACCCTCCCCTCCAGGCTGAGGAACAGCTCTGGGACCCCCCCCTTTTTGCTTGTGCCAGACCTCCAAGATGCCCTGCAGCTCCTTGCTGACTCGAGAGGCAGGAAAGCTGAGCACCACTGTCCTCAGCATGCTGTCCATGGAGTTGAGGGTCTGCAAGGAACACAGAGAGCAGTGGCAGTCATTCTGCTGTTCCTCCCAGCCCCAGGAGAGCCATCTGAACCCCTTGTGCCACAGGAGGAGGAGGAGGATGCCCACACTTCCCTGGAGAGACATGGGCATAGACAGTCTGCGAGGGCAGAGCAGCCTGTGGCACGGGATGCAGCCAGACCCACGGGAAGGGGACAGAGGCACGAGGGTGGGAAAGACCCTGCCCTGCCTGGGATCCCTGCTCCTGTGGCACCATGGGGTAGCCAGGGAGCAGTCCAGAGGGGTTGGAGGGCCCTGGAGCTCACCCAGCACTTACCTTCATAAAGAGGGCAAGGTCCCCTTTTGGCATTTCCTTCTCTGCAGGCAGCCAGAAGACACTTGAGAAACACGTGCGGAGGAGGCTTTTGGCTTTGCCCTCCAGCGCTGTGTCCACCAAGCTGCAGGGAGAGGGCAGGACACTGGTTGCACACGGGTGCTGGGAGCAGCCCCTCGACAACTGGTGCAGGTGGCATCGGACCTCTGGGCCAGGGGGCCCACGACGGATGGGCAGGTACCTCAATTTCTCCAGAGCCAGCATGGAAAGATGCCGAAGGTCTGTGCACAGCTGGTCCCTTGGCTCTTCTTCCAGCAGCGCCTGCAGAGTACAACCGGGATGGCACCTGCTGGCAGCTGCCAGCAGCCAGGGCCTCCAGTCCCTGACCCGCCCAAGTGCTGTCCACACAGGCTGCCTGTGCCAGGGGGCTTTGCTCCCTTCAACACATTGCCCAGAGTGCCCTCACCTTGATGTTCTCTGCCAGCTCGTACATGTCACAAAACAGATCCAGGCCCTGGGTCAGGCCGTGCTTCAAGGCGCTTCTGCACAGCACGGAGATGCTCTGAAGAAATGTGGCCTTGTCTCTCTCCTCCTGCCAGCCAGGGGACAGAGACACAAACAGGGATTGTGAGTGGGCTGACACAGCCAGCGGGACCGCAGCACTGGGGGTGAAGTGCCTTGTGGGAGAAGCAGCCCTGCCCTGCCAGCACCCCTCCAGCAGCCGGGCAGCACAGTCCCTGCCAGCAGACAGCAGCACAGCTGCCCTCCAGCTGGTCGCAGTTACCTTGTTGGGGTTGGTGACAAAGGCCAGGATGGAATCCACAGCTTCCTGCTCCTCCATGTAGATGGGCAACCAGCTGGCATCTAAGGGGGGAAAGAGCAGGGAGAGCTGCAGAGGGTCCAGCGAGAGGAGGGAGCAAAGGACATCTGCCCTCCCCCCAGCTCTCTGCCCACTGCCTTGGTACGGCCTTCCCTTGCAGCTCCTGGCTGGAGGGTGCCCGTCAGAGGAGCTGCCATGCCTGGGAAAGCCCCAGTGCCCCGGGCTGAGGAAGGCAATGGCAGACAGGCAGGAAAGGCCCAGGCTCCCACAGCACGGCTGCCTCCTGCCAGCCCAGCTGGCCCTCGCTGCCCACAGCCCAAAGCCCCTCTGCCCTGTCCTTCTTTGGGAGAGGCTGTGCTGGGGCCACGCTCCAGCCCTGAGCAGTCCCAGCTTTCAGGCAACATCATGGCTGACCCCCGGGACCCTCGTTGTCAGCTGGCCAGGAAAGTGGGATCCCGGTGTGCTACAGGGTGTGGTGGTGGGCCCCAGCCCTGCCCAGCCCCACAGGGCCCCTCACTCACCCAGCTTGAGGGGCTGCATGGTGGTCACCTCGTAGGAGGATGGAAGCTGCAGAGCTGGAGAGCGGCTCTCCTGGGAAGAGCTGTCTTCCATCCAGGCCTGCCTGGGGCAGGCAGGGGGTCTCTTCTCCATCCTGTGAATCAAAGAACACAGGGGAGCCTGCCTACGGAGGGCGTCCGAATGGTGGAGTCGAACACCCTGGGGAAAAATGCCGCAGCCAAATCGCCTCAGGCAAAGTGCCTCAGGCAAAAGGCCTCAGCAAAAGGCCTCAGCCAAAAGGCCAAGGCAAAGTGCCGCAGCCAAAAGGCCAAGGCAAAGCACCTCAGCCCAAAGGCCGAGGCAAAGTGCCTCAGTCAAAAGGCCAAGGCAAAGTGCCTCAGCCAAAAGACCAAGGTAAAGTGCCTCAGGCAAAGTGCCTCGGCCAAAAGGCCTCGGTCCAAATGCCTCAGGCAAAAACGCTTTGGCAAAACGCCTCAGCCAAACTCCGCGTTCCCACGGGACCACCAAGGGTCGTGGACAAGATGTGGACTGCAGTCGGGGGCTTCTCGCCAGCGCCGCACTCCTCTCCTGTCCGGTCGCCGTCCTGACGGACACTGACCCACCGTGGGCCACGGCCGCGCTGAGCACACCTGCTGCAGTGGGTGTCACAAAGGGTCCCTCTGTGACACGCTGCCGGCCGCTAGCCACAGGTCCCAGTGCTTGTTGACATGGCACCTGCCCCCAGCAACGGGTCCCATGGAGCCACCACGCAGGCTGGAATAGGCAGGGTGTCCCTGGGCACACAGGCCAGCCACAGCCCTTGGCTGCCCTCAGAGTGTCTCCAGGTCCCACTTTGCTCTCATGTCTCCTCAGGACATCCCAAGGAGCCCCATGTTCAGACAGCCCTGCGTGCCCCCAGGATACCCCTTTCCTGTCCCCACACTGCAGAGCCTGACCTCAGAGCCCTTCAGTCACATTAAATGCATAACGTTTGCTCAAGCTTAACAGAAACCATGGCTTTTGTTGCCTCTTCTCTTTCTCCCACTGAGCAGCAAGAGCTTTTCCCCACTCAACAGCTCTTCCAGCACCAGGCTGCTCAGGAGCCCTCCCAAGGCCTTTGCCGCACCCCAGGCCCCTGCGCGGCACCCCGAGCTGCCCCAGGGGTGGCTGAGTGACCCTGCCAGGCTGGTGGAGTCCTGGGGGGGCTTAGGGTTGAAGGGGGGAGGATGGCACCCAGGGGGATCCAGCTGGAAGGGCCGGGATCCTCAACGTGCCGGGAGCTGTTGTCTCCTGGCACAGCCCAGCTGAGCGGCCGCATTGGTCCATCTGAGGGGCCAGGAGCTGTAATCCTGCTGCTCTTGCCTCAGTTCTGTGTCTCTTCTACCAAATCAGAGCAAAGAAGCCCCCAGAAGCCCAAAGGGCCCTGGAACAGCCCCTCTCTGACAGCCCCAGAGGTGCCCTGGAGCTGCCTGCCAGCCCAGCTGGCCCTCGCTGCCCACAGCCCAGAGCCCCTCTGCCCTGTCCTTCTTTGGGAGAGGCTGTGCTGGGGCTGCGCTCCAGCCCTGAGCAGTCACAGCTTTCATGGCTGACCCCCGGGACCCCTGTGGGTCAGGAAAAATACACAGCTCAGGGGGGGCAACCCCTACAATAAATAACGCAAGTGGCCGTTGTTTTTCTGCTTTGCTCGATCCCGAAGTCGCTGCTGCAGCGGGCCCGTGTCTAAAGCTGCTCTTTCCAAGTCTCATAGTCCTGGGGTTCGCCTACAAAAAATTGATGAATTTAAAAAAAAGAAAAGATGTGGCAATGCTGTTCATGAAGCCTTCAGCAGTCACCAAGAGTTCTGTTCTGCAGAGATTTCAACTATTTCTTAAATTCCACACTCGTGGCTTCAGGTCATGACTTGCCAGAGCAGTCCCAGAGCTGGCCACTGCCCAGAGATGCCCTGGGGCAGCTCAAGGGCCCAAGTGGGACAAGTGGCCCAGGGTGTGTGGGAGCCCTTTGGAGCAGGAGCTGGTGGGCAGGAAGGGCCCAGCTGGGGAGGGGCAGGGAATCCCCCCCCTGCAGCCCTGCTGCCCAGGCTGAGGAGGGTCCTCTCCAGCCCAGCAGCACATCGTGTGCCCTTGGGGGCTGCGCTGCCGGGGCTGTTCCCGGGCACTGACTGACCAAGGTGAGGAGTGTCAGAGACTGAAATGGTTCATGACTGTCCTGGGTTAAAAAGGGTTTTCCCCTGGAGTTGGAAAGTGGTTAACCCCAGGAGATGGTATTCTTGGTGTTGACCCAATCAGCACCCCTGCAAAATTAAACATATCACAACAGGCCGGAGAAGAAGAGATTACGTAGTTGAAAGAAGAGCAGCAGCCATGGTCTGAGACCACGAGGAGAGAGGGACCAGGGAGCCCTGCTGGGGGCCAAGACCCCCCAGCCCCCCGACTGGGGCTGTAGAAACTCGGAACAGTGTTAAACTGGGCCCAGTACTGTGGCCAAGAGCCGAGGGAGTTTTTCTCCACTGTGAGTGGGCAGCAGGAACAGTGGCAGAGACAGCACCGAACAGAGAGCTGTGGCTGAGAGCCAAGAAGACAGTCAGCAGGAGTGAGGTGGCACAGAGCCAAGCTGAGAGACACAGAGATGCCCGAAGGAGAGACAGAGCACCAGGCTCAGCAGAGACTGTTTGGGGTGAGCCTGACTTTATTTCTCCAAACCCTTTGAGACCCCTCTTGGAAGGAGGGGGTGGACTTCCACTTGAAGGGAGTCCTGAAATGCAGCAGCAATTAGAGAGAGAGAAGCTGAGAAGCTCAGAGATGTCCTGGAGCTGGACCAGGACAGCCAGGAGGAATGTGGAGGGGGGAAGAGGCCTTCCTGCCCCCCTTCGCCATGCTGACAGTTTGAGATGGAGCAAAGGAGCTCTGCTAGAATGCTTGGGGCAAAAACTGAACTGAAAGCCCTAAACGTTCTGACTCAGGAGGAACTTGAATCCCCTGAGGAAGGGACTGTCAGGGGTACCCAGTACCCCGTGATATGACTGTGGAGAGGTGAGCCTTGTCCCTGCTTTCGCAGTCCACGGGAGAGAGACCTTGGGCTGGAGCCGAAGGGCCGAGGGGTGAGAGAAGACCCCTGTGTTGTAATGGAGAGAGAGAGAGATTTTCCAGCTACGACAAATGCACCTACGACTGCTGCCTTGAAGAGGAGAGACACTGCTGCCCTGAAAGTGGAAAGGATCTTTTCATCTTCCCTTCAGAACTTTTATTGGAGGGAAAGGAGGGATTTGATCTAATGTAAATACATTGCTTTTCCATAGGAGAGAGAGTTAGAATTGTATATATAATGTATTGTAGTATTTATTTGTGTAAGTAATAAACTGTAATATAATTCCCTTCCCCCCATACCGAGTTGTGTTTTGTCTGAAAACCCTCTCACACTGAAACAAATTGCAGGGAGGGAGGGCTTGGACTTGGGAATTGGATTTTTGAGGGTCTCAAACTGCCACAATGATTTATGCATTCTAGGATTGCCAGGGCACTTCTGCAGGCTGGGAAGAGGCAGCTGGACCCATCCCCCCTGCCAGTGCTGCTGAAGGTGTCAAGCCCTGAAGAGGCGAGAAGAGACGTGTTTACCAGGCCCCTCACGGGAACTCTGCGCAGGCCCAGCAGACCTTGGAGGCTCGTGGTACGGCCCAGGACACTGTCCATGGATATAATAACTCATAACTTCTTGGAGTCTGGGGGCTTCCCTCCCCCACTCCCAACAGATCAAGGCCACCACTTCAACTAACAGACATTGGAGCTGCAACTCCCAAGTTCCATCTCTGGACCCCGTGGGCGGTGACTATAGACATCTTTCCACTCTCGTCTCTGCTTTCCCTTACTCTCCCTTACCCTTATCCTGCCTTTCCTGTATGCATTTTCCCTAAAGGTTCTCTTTATGCCATATTGCTATAGATGGGAGATATAGATGATAACACCCAAAATGGCAACACATCTGTTTACCTTTGAAACAAAATTGTTCTAAAATAAACCCTACCTATATATGTTTTCAAACACTGATTATTTAGTTTCATTTCACTCTAATCCACTCCAAGAGATTTATTAATAAGAATCTGGTTACCCCCCCCCCTTTCTGGTGTGGGTAGTAACAGACCCCTTGTAGCAGGATGTTCTACCTGGGAAAGAATCTGATGGGAGAATGCAAGCACTGCAAGCTCTCTGTGGGGAGTTACTGCTGGTGCCAAGGGGTTGGTTTAGTGTTGAATTGTGCCAAACCCAGCCTGGTTCCCCAACCTTCCAACACACATGCTGCTTTTGGAAGCAGAGTTTGACAGATCAGCTGCTCACTGGCCTGGGAATATGTGACTGGAGATCCATCACTGGATAAGCATAAAAGCCCAGGGCCAACTTTCCTAGAGCAGATTCTTCCACAGACTTTGTTGAAGTGTGTGCAGCTTCTGCTGTGAAGCAGGGATGCCTCTTGATGGTCACTGCTGAGGGGGTAAAAGAAAGAGAGAGCTCTGCCTTGATTTATTTCCATCAGACCCCGCCGGGCCCTCCCCGCTTCCTGCCGGGATCGGACACCGCCGGCGGCCCCGGCCCTGCTGGGCTCCATCAGCCTGAGGAATTGCTGCGAAGGAGGGGCCGGGGGCTTCCTCTTGGCCTTCGTCTCCCTGGCGCTGGGGCTCGGCTTCTACCTGCACCAGAAGGTGAGGGGGGTCCCAGGGGGTCGTGTGTCCCCCCCAGAGCGTCTGTGCCCCCCCGGGGACCCCCCACCCCGGTGTCACCCCCTTTTCTCTCCCCACAGAGCTCCTGAGCCGGCGGCAGCCGCAGTCCCTCCCCAGGACCTCGGGCTCAGCCTGGACCTCCCGCCTATCCCTGCAAGGATTTTGGGGGGGTCATGTGTCTCCCCCTCCCCTGCTGTCACTCTGCCTGTGCCCGGCTGCTCCCAGTGATCCCAGGAAAGCTTCCCAGTTCTCCCCAGTCCCGGTTATTGGGGGGCAGTGGGGGAGGGGCTTGGGGGAATCCCGAGGGGTGGAGCCGAGTTTGGGGGGGGCAGCACCGGCCCCAGGATGGATCGGGAATGGGGAACCCCCTGTGTTCCCCCTGTCAGCCCGCTCTGGGGGGGCTCTGGAAGGGCACTAACCCCTCAATAAGGCACCCAGCACACTTCGAAAGGTGCTGGAAACCCCCTAAACCTCCACACAGGCTCTGGAGGACTGCCTAAACATACTCAGAGCCCACCCAGGACCCCGCACAAACGTTTTCTGGGGGGACTTCTCTGGGCACTGGTGGTGCTGAGAGACCCCCGGCTGCAGGTGAGGAGCTCTCGGGTGAGTGGGGGGTGGGAAGGGGGCGGTCGGTGGGAAAAGGGGGGTCAGAGGGGACAGAAGGAGTGGTGGGACCCCAAACTGAGTGGGAGGGGAGTGGGACCTCTCAACAGTGTAGGGAGGAGGGGCAGAGGATGATGGGAAATGGGTGTGAGAGGTCAGAAGAGTGGGGAAAGGGGAGGGTGGGACCCCCAAACTGAGCATGAGGGGGCTGGGGAGTGGGGGGTTGATGTGGGAGGGGTGGGAGAGGAGGGGAAAAGTGGGGGTTGGGACCCCCAGGATGATCCTGGAAGGGGCTGGAGATTGAGGGGACCATGAAAAAGTGAGAGGAACAGGGAGAGGGTGGAAAAGGGGGCAGTATTGTGGGGGCTCCAAAGGTCCCATGGGGGTCTTTGGGCACCAGGTTTTGAAAAATGGGGTGGTTCCCCTGAGCTCCCAATTTACTGTGGGGTGCTGGGGGCTCCTGGATCCAATCTCAGCCTTGAATCTTGCAAATATTTTAAGTTTAGAGGAATTACAGAGGTGTAACTGAAACACGTTTGTCCCACAGGCTTTAATGATGGCAAATCAGACCTCTAAATAGCAATGAATTATTTAGGGTTCCAAATAATCAGACAAAAGACCTTCATCAGAATTATTTACTGCACAAGAGAAACACTAAAACTACCAGGAGTACAGGATAAGATAGGACAGTGCTCTACACTAAAGCAATTGTTGAAGTAATTCTACTCAAGCTGGCACAAAAGTAATAATTCTTAATAGGAGATGGATGGAACTCCCCCAGACCAACACTCATGGGGAGATCTCTGCTCTCAACCTCCAGCAGTGACCTTGGGGGGTCCCCAGCCAAGGCAGGAATCTCCACTCACCTCCCAAGAAAGGTTCTGTTGGAAGAAGCTGCCCCTCTGAAAGGGGACTGGTCCTTTCTGATGGAAAGGGATGGACTGACAGTCACTGGACTTCAGGGGTTGCCTCAACATCAGGGGTTTCATTTGGGGTAGAAGCAGCGGCCGAAGCTCTTCCCGCAGTCGGGGCACTGGTGGGGCTGCCCTTACTGGTGGGTCTGTTGGTGTTTGGTAAAGGCAGAGCTGTCACTGAAGCTCTTCCCACACTCCCCACACTTGTAGGGTCTCTCTCCGGTGTGGATGCGCCGGTGGGTGACGAGGGTGGAGTTGTGCTTGAAGCCCTTCCCACAGTCGGTGCAGCGGAAGGGTCTCTCATCTGTGTGTGTCCGCTCATGCCTGAGGAGATGTGAGCTGGTCTGAAACCTCTTCCCACATTCCAAGCACTTGTAGAGCTGTTCTCCAGTGTGGATGCACTGGTGGGTGCGAAGGCTGGAGCTGTCCCTGAAGCTCTTCCCACATTCCCCACACGTGTAGGGCCGTTCCCCACTGTGGATGCGCTGGTGTCGGATCAGAGTGGACCTGTCATTGAAGCTCTTCCCGCATTCCCCACATGAGTAGGGACGTGCCCCAGTGTGGATCTGCTGGTGAGTGAGGAGGGTGGTGCTCCTGCTGAAGCTCTTCCCACATTCCAAGCACCTGAAGGGCTTCTCCCTGCTGGGAGGCTGATCAGGGACCACCAGCTCACAGCTCTGGCTCAAGCTCCAGCTGCCTTCCTGGCACAGGCTGGCTCTTTCCTCCTCAGAGCACCCTGGGATGGCTTTGGAGCCCCTCCTGAGGGGGGATCTCCGGCCCTTTTCCTCCCCGCTGCCTTCCTGCCCCGTGGAGCCCTTCAAAACGGCCTCTCCCACCAGGGTCTCACGGGGGGATTTGTCCTCCGGGCTCTCCCTCCTCAGCTCGGGGCCTGGGGCAGGAAGCAAGAAGGACAGGGAGGGGATTTGCCTCCGGCCCACAGGGAAGGCCAAGGACATCCCCCCAACTCCGGCCCCGGCAGGACGGCGGCGGCAGCGGGGTTGTCCTGCAGCCGGGGCCATGCTCGGCTGACAGAGCCAGCACAACACCCGCCCAAAGGGCCACTGACTTCCTCCTCACCTGCCTGGGGGGCCCAAGGCATCTTCCTCTTCCTCGCAGCCTCCTCCTCCATCCGCCCAAGCTTTGGGAAGGACAAATCCTGATGGGGGGAAAACAAGGGCTGAGCGCGTTGGTTTGGGGGTTCCTCCTACCCAAGTCCATCCCTAGAACTCACGGGGCATCCTGTGTCCATAAAAACCTCCAAAACACCAAGATTCAGCCCAGAAATCCCAAACCAACATGATTCAGGTAAAAAACCTCTTAGAAATAGCGAGATGAACCTCCTCACAAACTACAGAAAGTTAAATTTAAGTGAAAAAATACACAAAATATGAAGATTCAACCCAAAAAAAAGGTGTTTAATTGGGAGGATGAGGAGAGTGAGGTCACTTCATGAGCACTTGATTGAGTTGCTGTATTAAATGTAGTGTCACTTAAAACTCACCAGGGCTGTTCCTTGAGGTTATCTGGCCCTCTGCCAGTCCGGGGTTGTTTCTCCAAACCACCAAACCAAGTGTGCCAAACACCCTGGTTGGTCAGTGCTGGCTGGGGGAGCGGGCACTCGGTGAGGGGATGAGAAAACTGCACCCGGGGCTGGGCTGAAAGAGGCTTCAGCACCACTTCTGATGGCCCAGGGGCAGCATCTGGCTTCTCCCAAACAGAGAGATGGCACTTGTTCCTCTGCAGGGAGTCAAGGGCGGGAGGGTGACTCCTGTTGCATGGATGGAAGGGCAGAGGATCCCTTGGGTCCCCAGGATGGATCAGCACTCGGGGATACAAACTGCACTTGGGCTCGGGATGCAGCTGCCAGCACAGATTTCCCTGCAAAGTCTGCAGTGAGTCAAGCTCTGCAGAGGAGATTGTGCCCCACAGATGGGATTACAGAGGGTCCCTCAGGTCACCAGCAGGAATCAGCAACCAGGAACAGACACAAAATGCTCCAGGGGTCTGCAAGAGGCCTCGTGCTCTGCTCGGCCCCACCACTGCCTGGTACCAACACCAGGCTGGTTGCCCCCAGCCCTGGGCAGCTCTGCTGACACAGGCTGTGCCCTCACCGTGGCCCTGCAATGGCCCTGCCTGTCCCTCACCCGGGGCCCTGCCCGTGGCCCTGTCCCTTGGCTCTCTCTCTGCCAGCTCAGTGTGGGGCACACGGGATGGGGGTCCCTCCCAAGCCCCCCGGGCAGCCGGCGTTGGCTGGGGGGATGTGAGGGCTGGGCCTGCTCAGCACAGCCCCGGCCTCGTGCCCAGCGCCTCTTTCCTGACCCACACAAGACCTTCCCGGCCCCCCCAGGGCTCCCCTGCTGCTGCCTCTGCTCCTGGCCCTGCCTTTGCTGCTCCCTTGGCTGGGGCAGCGGCTGCAGGGGGGGGATGGCAGCAGCTTCAGCTCCACGGCACTTCCTGGGGGGAGCTCAGCCCGGGGGGGACGGGCAGGGACCTGATGGGGATGGACAGGGGCCCAGCAGGGACAGACAGGGCCTGCAGGGAAAGGCACAGGCACAACCTGGCCCCCCACACTGCCACCGCTGTCTCTGCTCCTCCTTGCAGGCTCCGTGGCCAGGCACAGTTTGTGTTCCTGGGTGCCCACCATCTCAGCACTTGGAGTCGCTCAAATCAGCGCCCGCAGCTCTGCAGCAAAGCCCCAGCTCACCTGGCACACAGGGGATGGACACAGCACCTTCTTGGGGATGGGCACCTTCGCCTCTTCCCCACCACGGGGCTCTCCTTCCTCAGCAGCACCTCTGCCTTGCACTTAGTCTCAGCCTCACCTCAGGGCCTGGGCTCAAGAACATGAACCTGCAGGGAGGGGACATCATGTGCAAGCTGAGGGTTGCTTGCTTCCACTGGCCTCTGGGTTTCCTTTTCCTTCTAGAACAATCCCAGAACTCAGCCTGCTTTTCTAACACCACACATTTACAGACTAACCTTGGAGATAGATATGGACAGACATCTCTTTCACCCTGGGGATAGAGCCTCAAGCATGTGCTGCCATAGGAATGGCAATCAGAGAATCACAGAATCAGTCGGGTTGGAAAAGTCCTCCGAGACCATCAAGTCCAACCCTGGATCCAACCCCGCTGTGCTTCCCAGACCATGGCACTGAGGCCACATCCACTCTCACCTTCAACACCTCCAGGGACGCTGACTCCACCCCCTCCCTGCCCAGCCCATTCCAAGGCCTCATTACTCTCTCAGGAAAAATTGCTTCCCAATATCCAACCTAAACCTCCCCTGGTACAGCTCAAGACCCAGCCCTCTTGTCCTACTGCTGCTTCCTGGTAGAACAGCCCCACCCCCACCTGGCTACAACCTCCTGGCAGGGACTTGTAGACAGTCAGGAGGTCTCCCCTGAGCCTCCTCTTCTCCAGCCTCAACACCCCCAGCTCCCTCAGCCTCTCCTCACACCACTTGTGCTCCACTCCCTTCCCCAGCCTCGCTGCTCTTCTCTGCACCTGCTCCATTTTTGTGGGACACTTGAGCCCCCCCAGTGCCTTCCCAGTACAGCCCAGTGCCCCCAGTACAGCCCACTGTCTTCCTGTCCCAGGGTGCCGGGTGATCCCTCTTTAGGGGGTGTTGGAGGTATTTCAGGGGGGGCTGGGGGAGATTTGGGGGAATCAGGGGGAGGGGTTGGATGGTGATTTTGGGGGTTTTGGGGTGCTTTGGGTGCATTTAGAGGAGTTAAAAGGGGTCTTGGGAGGTCAAAGGGATCTGTAGGAGGAGGAGATTAAAAGGAAAATGGGGGTTGGGAGACATTTGGGAGGGGTTTATGATGTCTAGGGGGAAAGAAGAGGGGCAGCACCAAGAGCAGGTGAGTCCTGAGACCTCCCTGGGGTTTCCAAGATTTTTTGGTGTCCCTAATTCCCCCCTGAACACTCTGAGACCCCCCTGGTGTCTCCCATGTCCCCAGGGCCTCTCCATGGCCATAATTCCTCTCAATTCCACTGTCCCCATACCCCACCCCACTGTCCCCAAACCCCATCCCTGATGTCCCCAACCCTCCATCTCACCCCAGGAGTCCTCCCTGGACCCTCTGACACCAAAAACATTCCCCCTCCCTGCCATGCTCACAGAAAGGCCAAGGGCATCTGGGGACACCCTGGGGACAGCTGGGGGGCTTTGGGGGGCACTGGGGGATTACTGGGGGATACTGGGACACACTGGGGGGAAACAGGGGGCACTGGGAGGGACTGAGGGGGAACTGGGGCACACTGGGGGGCACTGGCAGAGAACTGGGGAGTTACTGGGGGATACCAGGACACACGGGGGGGACACTGGGAGGTTACTGAGCCATACTGGGGGTTACTGGGTGCTCCCTGGGATACATTGGGTGGTCACTGGGGGGTTACTGGGCTATACTGAGGGTCACTGGGAGGTTATTGGGGTATACTGGGGGTACTGGGATCCCCTCACCCAGATGTAGTATATCTCCCCTCTCCGATTTTGGGGAGCATCCCCAGTACCCCCCCCGGGGGCTGGGGGACCCCTCGAACCCACTGCTGGGCTTTAGGGGACTCCACAAAATCCCCTCAAAACCCCTGAAATCCTCTCAGAAATCCACCCCAGGACCCACCTGAAACCTCCTCAAGGACCTCCCAACTCCCATAAGAGACCTCATGCCCCTCCCCCCCCCACAGGACTCCCTAAACCCTCTCAGTGACCCACAAAACACACCTGGGATCCCCCAAGCCCATTCAGGGATCCCCCCAGTCCCTCTAAGGGAGCCTCAAAGCCGTCTGGAACCCCCTAGAGACCACAAAAACTGCTGCAAACGTCCCCGCAAAACCCGCCCAGGACCCCCAAACCCCCTCAGAGATCCCCCAAGCCCACCTGAGACCCCCCAATCTCCTCAGAAACCAAAACTCCCTCAGGGACTCCCAGACCCCTTCAGGGACCTTCAACCTCCCCCCTCGAGTCCCCTCAGGACACCGAACCCCCGCAGGGACCCCTCAAAATCTCCTCGGGAAGCCCTGAACTCCTCTGCTAAGCCCTCCCGAGCCCTCCAGCCTTTCCACCCTCACCCGCGCTCCCCGCAGCCCCCGAGGGGATCCCCAGACCCCGCTCCCCCCGCAGACCCCCCCAGCTCACACAGCCAAGCGCAGCTTTTGCCGGGGCCGCCGCCCCCGTCTCCTCCACGCGCCAAAGATGGCGCCCTTCGCGCGCTTCGCATTGAGACACCCCCGCCGCAGCCAATCAGCGCGCGGCCACGCCCCCTGCCCGCCCTCCGCCCCGCCCCCGCCTCGCGCGGGGCACCCCGGGAGATTCCCCAGTCAGTGCCCGGGAACAGCCCCGGCAGCGCAGCCCCCAAGGGCACACGATGTGCTGCTGGGCTGGAGAGGACCCTCCTCAGCCTGGGCAGCAGGGCTGCAGGGGGGGATTCCCTGCCCCTCCCCAGCTGGGCCCTTCCTGCCCACCAGCTCCTGCTCCAAAGGGCTCCCACACACCCTGGGCCACTTGTCCCACTTGGGCACTTGAGCTGCCCCAGGGCATCTCTGGGCAGTGGCCAGCTCTGGGACTGCTCTGGCAAGTCATGGCCTGAAGCCACGAGTGTGGAATTTAGGAGACACTTGAAACCTATGCAGAACAGAACTCTTGGGAATTGCTGAAGGCTTCCTGGCCAGCATTGCCAGACCTTTTTTTTTTTTTTTTTTTTTGTAATTTCAACAATTTTTCTCCATTTGTTTTCCTTGACAACACCTTCTATATATTATATTAAGCTGATTCTTTCACTGTCTACATGAATAGTTTTGTGCTGCTCCTTATCAAAGTAAATATCCCATCAGAGATTCAGTTATGGAAACCTGGCTCAGGGGAAGCTCCTGATTTTTGGGGCACCTTTTATCTCTCTAATTTTGCCTCTTTTGTTCTTCCTCTCCCTATTTTTGTCTTGAAAAAGCTCTCCAGGATGTGTGTGCCTGGGAGTGTTTTCACACTCTGAGCTGTGCCCTGTGCCATGGGACAGGGGACAAATGCACCTTCCAGAGAAATCTGCCCCTCCTGCCCACAGAAGCCCTCTGAGTGCCCAGGTGAGATGGTGCCCAGGCTGCTTTGCTGGTGTGGAATGAAAGGACCAGGCCAGAAAGGCAGAGGAGGGTGATGGAGGAGACAGGGCCCTTTGCAGGGGATGTGTGTGAGGCTGGGGAGATGAATGTCCCTGGGCCAGGGAAGGCTGTTCCTGGAGTCACCCCAGAAGTGTCAGGGCTCTGACAGGGCTCCAGAGCTGAGCTGGGCTCCTGCCCTGCTCACACCCCCAGGGCTGGGGAGTCCTTCCCTTGCACACCCCCCCCCCCGCTCCTGGCAACAGGGGCAGTGTCTGCCTGGCTCCTGCTGCCACTGCCAGGGGCTGGAGGCCCCTCAGCCCTGCAGAGCCCCCACCCTGCCCACTCACACACTTCAGCTCAACATTGGGGTTTTCCCCTCCCTGGCACTGCCCAGTCCAGCCCCTCCCTGGTCCCCCCATCTCCCTGCCCCTGCCCCAGCCCAGCAGAGCAGCACACTCAGGGCTGGCCCTGCAGCAGGACCTGGAGGCCATGGAGCTCAGGGACAGGCCCTCTGGGGCTGCAATGCTCAGCACATCAGCAGCTCAGGCAGCTCCTGCAGCCCCAGGGCCAGCCCCGCTCCCCAGCACAGCAGCAGAGAATCGGCCCCGGGCTCCTCAGGCCCCATTTGCCATCTCCAGGGGCACTGGCCACCACCAGCACCAGCTGGAGCAGCCTCAGCCCCTCAGCCCCCACAGTGGGACCCTGAGGGCAGCACACGGACTCCAGGGAGAAACCAGCAAGGCAAGGACCCTCTGGAGAGTCTGGTCCTTGGCCTTGTTCTTGAGAGCCCTGGAGAAGAAGAGCTGAGGCTTCAGGCTGTGCCCGGAGCAAATGGAGCCCCTTGTGTGGTGGAAAGAGTGCAGTGGAGCCCAGCTCATGGCAGCAGTGCCATGGCCACAGGACTGACCCAGCCCAGCACAGGGACCAAGGCCCAGAGCACTGAGGCCTCAGCCGAGGCCCAGAAGGGGAGGGGGGCAGGAGAAAAAGAGCAGCTCTCAACAGGCCAAATGCTGCTGCTCCCTGGCACTGCTGCTGTGCTGGGACTCTCTTTCCCTGCCCCTCTGCACACAGGCACTGCCCTGCCAGACTCATCAGAGGTCTCAGAAGATTGAACTCACAGAAACAAGTCACTGAAGGATCCTTGACTTTGTTTCAATGCATTCCTCATTTACCCAGACTCTGGGTCAAATTCAAGATGTAGACAGTGAACCAGACATGGGATGAATAATCAATATTCACTGTACACAACTTTATCCCAGGAGAAAAACCACAGGAAAACCCTAACCCAGCACCACAAAAACCTGAGCAGGCAGGCTGGAACAAGGAGTCCCATTCTGAATACTGTGGAAGAGAAAACAGGCTGTTTGTGCCTTCAGAAAAGCATCCAGTCATCATTTTCCTCAGGGCATCCTTGAAGCAAAAGACTTCTTAAGACAGATGCCAGAGCTTGGCAGCAGGCTGCCCTTCTGAGCTTGGAAAATCTCTCCTAGGTTACCTAACAATGGTACAAACCCCCCACGTTAATGTTGTCAAACAGCTGCATCTGCAGGATTCATGTTCCAGCCTTACCTAATGCACAATTATCACACCTCTTTTTAAAATTAAAGAGGAGGAAAAAAAAAAGAGAGGGGTGGGGGGAGACTCCCCCCCCCCAGTCATCCATCAAGTGAACATCCTGGCCACTGCTCCTAAGAAATTGAATATATGCTAAAGAGATATAAAAAGACATCAAAAGCTTTCAGAAATAAAAATGCTTCAGAAGTTAGATTTTAATATTGCCAAGTGGGTTTTTGCCAGATTATAAAGTTGACTGAAATGCCAGGATACTGCATTTTGGAAGTGGCAGCAACTCACATATTGCCTTGTATTAGTGGCTGAAGTGTGTTGCTGATTCCAAAGCTGGACTATCATCATCTGTGGGGGAGAGTAGATTAATAAATAAATAAAAATTGGCATTCCCTACCAACCCTGCTGCCTTGAAGCACTCTTTTCAAGTGCAACCTCCACAGGAAAAAAAAGTGAAGATCACTTTATTTTGATCATAGTGCTTTCCCCAGGCAGGAATTTTTATTTCAGTTACAATCTTTGAACCATTACATTCTCAGTGATGCACTTTTATATTTACAGTTGACATCTTCATAGAAGAATGAAACCTTTGAGCAACAGCTCTAAAGTATGAAGGTTGCCTGCAGGAAATACTTAAATTCTTTTACACCCAAATGGAGCCTGTTGTTTTTAGCTGAGATTTAATAAACCTTAAATCAATGACCTTTCTTTTACTGAAAGCTCTCACTTTGGAAAATTAACTTTCCCAAGAAACATATTTGGGTGAATAAATGCCAAACAAAGGGCTATTTAAACCCAAACATTTTCTCCATTTATGGCTTGTGAACATTTAGTTCCTAAATTCCCAACTGCTACCTAATGTACAGAACAGTGGTGCCTTGGTTGAATCACATATCATTGATTTCAGAGTGTCACAGGGATCTCATTGACAGGGATCAATAATCATCCAAAATCAATCAAATATGTTTGTGCACTGTCATTCATCAAATTTGAATATCCCCAAATTAATTGTAAGCATGTGAAAGAACCTAGAAATAAATTTTGAAAAGGTACAAAAATAAAAATCAGTCAACCTTGAGAAGATAATAGTGCATCTGAGCATGTTTCAGGCCTTCTGGGGTAAGTTAATGGTGAATCAAGCCTTCCCTTCCCAGCACAGGCTGAGATATATTCTTTTTGGACCATGAAAATACCCAGTGACTGAAGGCAGAGGACACACCAGTCAATGATCCAGCATTATTTGATGAACAGCCTGTTACACCCCCAATATCAAACATGCTACCAGGATATTACAAAATGCACAAGTGTGTTACACTCTGAAAAACTGCACATTGTAAGTGAGCCACTGCACTTCAGGGAGAAAGAAAGGAGAGAATTCCTGAATCTCTACAAAAAAAAAGCAGGAATAGATGTGGCCACTTATCCAAAGAACTGTTCTTGTTGCTGAGGACTCCTCTCTGAACACATTCACCTGTCATTCTGGCAAGGTAATAAATCCTTCCACTCATTACAGCACACTCAAAAGCACCCTGCTATTTAATGTCAATGGAAAAATGGCCCAAAGTGTCTAAAACATTTCCTTTTGCTCATGTAAAAGTGCTGGCATTTTACTTCCTTCCTGATAAGCCAGTGCCAATGGACCTGATTATTCTTTTCTTATTCAAAGCATCTCAGTAGTTCCAAAGCACTCTCCATCTTATCAGGGGTCTGAACAGCACAGTTACTGAAAACAGTTTGTCCTGCTCCTCTCTCCTTCTGCCAGGCTGTCAGATAAACCCAACTAACTCTCTGTATTTACACACAGTCAAACATAAGCTGTGTCTTCAACCCACTGTAGCCTGTTTCTGGCATGTTACAGGTTTGCTGCTTGACAGTAGTTGTACCCAAAACAGCAGCAGTGAATTAGCTTAGAACAAAAATATAGTCACTCCACAGCACATAACACAAAAGGGACACAGGATAGTGTATACACACATATATGAGTATGTGTGTATATATAATATTATATATAAACCCATAAAAATTATATAATTAAGTATTTAAAAATTTAAAGCCTCCTTTTCTACTTAGCTAGGAAAAAGAAAACCAGACATTCCTAACAAAACGAGCACTCAAATCCATTCCTTAACATTGTGGGTGAAACTGGGAGCGAATACAGCTACGTGTGTTCCTGTACAGATTAGAGCTGCATTGTCACATATATATATATTATATATACACCATGTGTGAACATTTGGATGTTTAGATGTGTGTATTTAGATATAAGAAAGAGAAATCAAAGCTCCAGAACTGAGCCATTTCCTCTGTGAGTGTGCAGGGATTAGAGTGGACTAACTCAGCCTCATTTAGAGCCAGCTCAGAGTTTTTCTTCTCTGTCATGTGAAAGGTCCCTGATTAAACTTGTTCCAACACAAGGACCATACTCAAATTTAGAGACACTGTTTGCACTGAAACACACATAACTCCGTGTTGAAAGAATCAGTAATGAATTAGGAATGCATTTTTTCTCTCAAAAGCTACTACCTTGCCTTAAAATTACCACTAGGAGGCCATACTTATTTTCCAGGTTCAAAGTGTTTCTGCCCCTACCAGCAAAAACAGACACAGGCTTTTTCTGGCTAGAAAAAAAGAAAAAAACAACCATCACTGGAAAGACAATAATTTCTTAGAATGCAGCTCAACCCTTACAAAATCTTTTGTGACTGGAGCCCTGACATGATGCAGACATGGCAGTCTTTTAGATCAAAACAAATCAGTGCACACCCTCAAAATGCAGTAATACCATTCACAAATGGAAACACAAATGCCCTCTCCAGATCTGTTCCACAGCATTTTAGCAAGTAAATACAGCAACAGAACCAAATTCCAAAATGTACAGGTTCGATAGACATGTTTGTGTCTGTTCACAGCAGAGAGATTCCAGTGTTATGTATTTAACCTCATGTGAAGACTGGGCCTGCTTCCTACAAACATGGTATAAATACATTTAAGTTTAGGAATTGGAACCACCACAGCAAAACTACAGCTCAGACCACTGTATAAAAGCAGGTAATAAAAGCTTAATTACCAGTATCATTATGCTGTCTATATTGTTAAATGTGAACTCTGTCATCAAGATGTAGATTGGCTTGTGAGCACTGGATCAAAAAGCTCTGAAATGAAGAGTAAAATATAAGTACTCTGTAGAAACATCAGGGACAAAAAAAAAATCTGTTTTTAACACATTTTAAAATGAGAGGTAGTAATGCATGGAACTGTATTAGAACATCTTTAAGTAACAATTTGATAAACATAGATTTTGGGATCAAATCAGAACTTCAATATCATGTCTTTATGTATAGTTATCTCTATGACTATATGAACTCAAAATACAGGTCCTACAAACTGATTTACATGTGCACATGAGCAAAATATGAAAATGCAAATATATTGTTTGTACTCAGTATCTCTCCAGGTGTCTATTTATAGATTTATACCCAAAATGGCTCTTTTTCAATAGTTTTTATTCCAAAATGCTTTCAGATCTTTGTATGTGTATGTGTTCTCTCATATAAAAATCACCCATAAGGAATCCCTATACATGTGTCATTTGATGGGGTCACTTTTCTGTGTTAAGTTCCCTGCAATACACCCTCCTTAAAATATGACAGCTGATCCATTTGGAAACTCACCAAAGGACAGGTGAGCTTTGTTCCTACTTTCCTTCATTCTCTCCTAAGATTTGATATTCAGGGGCTGAAACATGAGGGTCTCTCCTCCTGTCCTGATCTGTCTCCTCTAACCCCTCCTTTTCCTGTTCACGTGGCTTCCACTGCCTTGTTAGCTTGTCATCCCCCCCAGCTTTACACCCCCAAATAACACATTTTTCCTCTCCCCCTGTGAGCCATCACTACTTTTCTCTCAACCATCTTCCATCCAAGCCAGCAGCTCTCTTCCCTGCCAGTGCTGCTGCTTGGAGAACCAGAAATCCTGGGCTGTCCTTTGCTTGTTGATAAACAAAGCAGTGGCTTCTTCCCCTGGGGACTGAGAGTGTCACCTCCCCCAGACTGGGGCCTGGAATTCCAACCCCATTCCTGACCTTGGGTTTCACAGTTACCCATCAGTTTGGGGAGGGGAAAAGAAAAAAGGTGAAGAGATTACAGCAGCAAGTAACCTGAGGCTAAGTGTACCTTCATTTTCTCAAACTGATCTGTAGAAATAAATAAAAATAGTACTAAGGGGAAAAAAAGTTCAAGCCAGGTATCAGTTTACTGAATTTGATCAGGGAATACAGAAGAAGAACATGCCTGCAAACACACATCTGCACTAACTTATCAAACTGTACAGTGCAAAATCTGACCCCAAGGAGTCTGTACAAAACAGTGGGAATGGAATCAGAGAGGGGAAGGAAAAAATCCTCAGCAGTGCCTGTCCCAGTCCAGGGGCATTACTGAGCAGCACCTACATTTCCATGGCTCTCTGGGCAGGTCATTTTTCACATGTGCCAAACAGCACATCTTGAAGCTTCTTCCCATTGAAATACCAGAGACATTTCAGGGCTTCTGAACAGCCAGATTCTTAAAGCCCAACTACCTCAAGGCAAGGGAAGAAGTGAGATTCAGTGGCACTTGGCAGAAGCTGCCCAGTGCATTGTGTCAAATGGGTATTTACCCAAAGGAGCAACAAGCTCAGGGCATCAGGGAAAGAGCCAGATGATGAAAGGGTGTTAGCTGCTGAGAATTTCTTTGGGAAGAAGTAGACTGTTCACTTGAGATAGAAATTTGCAATATACCATGGAACCTTATTCAAAGTCCAGCTGGAAAATACCTTAGTGTGAAATAAATCCTAAAGTGTCATCAACTATGTTATTTTCTCTGTATTCCCAACCACTGATTAAAGAAACATAACTCAGAAGTGATCTCACTCTGTGCTCCAGTGAGATTAACATTAGAACAATATTGTCACTGTCTACTTGTCTCTTGTGCTTCTCACTGGAAGGCACTTGGTGCACCCCTGGGTATCCTGCTAATGAGGTAAAAAACTAACACTTCTAAAGTTCCAGATTTCCCTCACCTGTTTGGACACAGTTGGACAAACTGGACCAAGTTATTCCTTGAAAGCCATCTGCTGGATTTAGCATTAATTACTCCTTGTTTTGATCGTAGAAGAAAAAAGCTCACACAACACAATCTCTGTGGACCCAACAGAGAAAACATCCCCAGGGTCTTGTTAGAGCACAAACCTGCAAACAGGGATGACAGGTCAGAGAATCACAGAATCATCAAGGTTGGAAGAGACCTTCCAGATCTTCTAGTCCAACTGTCAACCCAGCACCACCAGAATCACCCCTAAACCCCATCCCAAAGTGCCACATCCAGATGCCACCTGAATGCTTCCAGAGACTCCACCACCTCCCTGGGCTACTTGTTCCAATGCCTGAGCACTCTCTCAGGGGAAAAAGGGTTTTGGAATATCTAATATGAACCTTGCCCGATGCAATTTAAGGTTGTTTCCTCTCTTCCTAAAGGCTTTGCAGAAGAGACCAACCTCCACACCCACTAAAACCTCCTTTCAGGTCATTGTAGAGAGCAATGAGGTCCCCCCTGAGCCTCCCCTTCTCCACACTCAACCAGCCCAGTTCCCTCAGCCGTCCCTCAGCAGACATGTTTTCCAGAGCCTTCCCCAGCTCCGTTCCCTTCTCTGGACACGCTCCAGCCCCTCCAGGGCCTTTTGGCACTGAGGGCCCAGAACTGGACACAGCACTCCAGGTGGGGCCTCCCCAGTGCCCAGCACAGAGGGGCAATCAGTTCTCTGCTCCTGCTGGCCACACTCTTCTCCACAAAGGCCACGATGCCCTTGGCCTTCTTGCCCCTCTGGGCACACTCTGCCTCATATCCAGCTGCTGTTAAGCAGCACTTCCAAGTCCCTTCCTGCTGAGCATCTCTCCAGCCCCTCTGCCCCCAGCCTGGAGCGTTCCAGGGGGTTGTTGGGACCCAAGGGCAGGCCCTGACACTTGGCCTTATTGATCCAGCCTGTCCAGATCCCAGAGTATGTTCCAGCAAGGACATGGTGGAACCTCATGGAAACAAGGGCCATTGTGACACTGTAGGGCTTTCTGGAGCCAAAGGAGCCCTGGGACACTGGGCAATCTCATGGTATCAAGGCAGCACTGTCACCCTGGGAAAACTCCTGGAATTCAGGGCCCATTGTGACACTGCAGCTCCCCATGCAGACACTCCTGGAACCAAGGGACCACTGTGACATTGAGGGGGTTGATGGAATCAGGAGGCCATTGGGACAATAGAGGGCTTCATGAAATCAAAGGAATTCTGGGACACTGTCAAACCTCCTGCAACCAAGGGTTCCTGCTGACATGTGTGTCCTCCTGGAACCAGGGGAGCCTTGAGATATTTCTGAACCACCCAGAATCCAGGGGCCATTTTGACCCTGCAGAACCTCCTGGATTCACGTGGTCCTTGTGAAACTGCAGGCTCTCCTGGAACCCAAGGATTCCTGGAACGCTGCAGAGCTCACGGAACCAAGGGGTCACAGTCCCACTGCAGCTCCTTCTGAAGCACAAGGGACCCTGGGACAATGGGAAATCTCCTGGAATCCAAAGGGCATTTTGGGACTGCAGGGTCTCATGGAACTAAAGGAACCTTTGGAGACTGTGGAAGCTCATGGAGTCCAGGGGCCATTGGGACATGTGGGGCCTCCTGGACACAAAGGAACCCTGAGAATTTCTGTGGGAACAAGTTAAGGCAGGAGCTGCTGCTTTCAGTTAATCAGGATCAACAAGGAGTGTTTTGGGCTTGACTGGTGTTTTCCATCCAGAGAGTGCTGTTTGCCAAAGTGGAAACCACTTGGAACATGGTTGGCATGGTAGCCTGTGTTTTTCTCTGGTGGCTGAACACAGCCAGCACATGAGGCCGAAACACCTTTGTCCCCAAGGTTTTAATGATTGCAAATAAAATCTATTGATAGAAATGAGTTATTTAGGGTTACAAACGATCAGACAAAAGATCTTCATCAGAATTATTTACTGCACAACAGAAACACTAAAACTGCCAGGAGTACAGGATAAGATAGGACAGTGCTCTACACTAAAGCAATTGCTGAAGCAATTCTACTCAAGCTGGCACAAAAGCAATAATTCTTAATTAGAGATGGATGGAACTCCCCCAGACCAACGCTTAGGGGGAAATCTCTGCTCTCAATCTCCACCACTGACCTTGGGGGGTCCCCAGCCAAGGCAGGAATCTCCACACACCCCCCAGAAAGGTTCTGTTGGAAGAAGCTGCCCCTGGGAAAGGGGACTGGCCCTTTGTGGTCGAAAGGGATGGACTGACAGTCACTAGACTCCAGGGGTTGCCTCACCATCAGGGGCTTCATTTGGGGTGGAAGCAGCAGCCGAAGCTCTTCCCTCAGTCAGGGCACTGGTAGGGCTTCACTTACCGGTGGGTCCGTTGGTGTTTGGTCAAGGTAGAGCTGTGGGTGAAGCTCTTCCCACACTCCCCACACTTGTAGGGCCTCTCCCCAGTGTGGATGCGCCGGTGGGTGATAAGGGTGAAGTTCTGGTTGAAACCCTTCCCGCAGTCGGTGCAGCGGAAGGGCCTCTCATCAGTGTGCGTCCGCTCATGAAAGAGAAGAGTTGAGCTGGTGTGAAACCTCTTCCCACATTCCCCACACTTGTAGGGCCGTTCTCCTGTGTGGATGCGCTGGTGAGCATGGAGATGGGAGCTGTTTATGAACCTCTTCCCACATTCTCCACATGTGTAGGGCCGTTCCCCAGTGTGGATGCGCTGGTGTCGGATCAGGCTGGAGTTGTCATTGAAGCTCTTCCCACATTCCCCACACGTGTAGGGACGTTCCCCAGTGTGGATGTGCTGGTGTCGGATCAGAGTGGAACTGTTCCTGAAGCTCTTCCCACATTCCAAGCACTTGAAGGGCTTCTCCCTGCTGGGAGGATGCTCAGAGACCACCAGGTTGGAGCTCTGGTCCGAGCTTCTGTCGCCTTCCTGGCAAAGTCTGGCTCTTTCCTCCTCAGAGCACCCTGGGATGGCTTTGGAGCCCCTCCTGAGGGGGGATCTCCAGCCCTTTTCCTCCCCGCTGCCTTCCTGCGCCGGGGAGCCCTTCAAAACGGCCTCTCCCACCAGGGTCTCACGGGGGGATTTGTCCTCCGGGCTCTCCGTCCTCAGCTCGGGGCCTGGGGCAGGAAGCAAGAAGGACAGGGAGGGGATTTGCCTCCGGCCCACAGGGAAGGCCAAGGACATCCCCCCAACTCCGGCCCCGGCAGGACGGCGGCGGCAGCGGGGTTGTCCTGCAGCCGGGGCCATGCTCGGCTGACAGAGCCAGCACAACACCCGCCCAAAGGGCCACTGACTTCCTCCTCACCTGCCTGGGGGGCCCAAGGCATCTTCCTCTTCCTCGCAGCCTCCTCCTCCATCCGCCCAAGCTTTTGGAAGGACAAATCCTGATGGGGGGAAAACAAGGGCTGAGTACATTGGCTTGGGGGTTCCTCCTGCCAAAGTCCATCTCTAGAACTCACCGGGCATCCTCTGTCCATAAAAACCTCCAAAACACTGAGATTCAGCCCAGAAAAACCCAAACCACCAAGATTTAAGCAGATTCAGCCCAAAAAAAGGTGTTTAATTGGGAGGATGATGGAAGTGAGGTAATTTCATGAGCACTTGATTGAGTTGCTATATTCTCCTCTGCGGGGAGTCAATGGCAGGAGGGTGACTCCTGCTGCATGGATGGAAGGGCAGAGGATCCCTTGGGTCCCCAGGATGGATCAGCACTTGGAGATACAAACTGCCCTCGGGCTCAGGATGCAGCTGCCAGCACAGATTTCCCTGCAAAGTCTGCAGTGAGTCAAGCTCTGCAGAGCAGGTGTGCAGGGACCTGATGGGGATGGACAGGGGCCCAGCAGGGACAGACAGGGCCTGCAGGGGAAGGCACAGGGACAACCTGGACCCCCACACTGCCACTGCTGTCTCTGCTCCTCCTTGCAGGCTCCGTGGCCAGGCACAGTTTGTGTTCCTGGGTGCCCACCATCTCAGCACTTGGAGTCGCTCAAATCAGCGCCCGCAGCTCTGCAGCAAAGCCCCAGCTCACCTGGCACACAGGGGATGGACACAGCACCTTCTTGGGGATGGGCACTCACAGCTTTTCTTTTTCCCCACCACGGGGCTCTCCTTCCTCAGCAGCACCTCTGCCTTGCACTTATTCTCAGCCTCACCTCAGGGCCTGGGCTCAAGGACAGGAACCTGCACGGAGGGGACATGTGCAAGCTGAGGGCTGCCTGCTTGCACTGGCCTCTGGGCTTCTTTCTCCTTCCACAACCAGCCCAGGACTTAGTCTGCTTTTCTAACACCACACATTTACAGACTAACCTTGGAGATAGATATGGACAGACATCTCTATCACCCTGGGGATAGAGCCTCAAGCATGTGCTGCCATAGGAATGGGAATCACAGAATCACAGAATCAACCACGTTGGAAAAGACCTCTGAGATCATCAAGTCCAACCCTGGATCCAACCCCACTGTGCTTCCCAGACCATGGCACTGAGGCCACATCCACTCTCACCTTCAACACCTCCAGGGACGCTGACTCCACCCCCTCCCTGCCCAGCCCATTCCAAGGCCTGATTACTCTCTCAGCAAAAAATTGCTTCCTAATATCCAACCTAAACCTCCCCTGGCACAGCTCAAGACCCAGCCCTCTTGTCCTACTGCTGCTTCCTGGCAGAACAGCCCCACCCCCACCTGGCTCCAACCTCCTGGCAGGGACTTGCAGACAGTCAGGAGGTCTCCCCTGAGCCTCCTCTTCTCCAGCCTCAACACCCCCAGCTCCCTCAGCCTCTCCTCACACCATCTGTGCTCCAAAGCCCTCCTGCCTTCCAGCACATCAACACATTCCCAGCTTGGTGTCACCTGCACATTTGATGATGAAATGCCTGGTTCTGCAAGAGCTGGAAACACTCAAGGGGCAGCAGGACCAAATCAGGGGCCTGGGGGGCTTTGGGGTCTGGGAGGGTCCTGGGGGAGCTGGGGAGGGGGTTTGGGGATTGGGGGTACAAACCAGGACAGACCAGTACCTCCTCACTGCTCCCCAGATCTCTCCTGGAGCTGGGCCACGTTGTCCTGGGACACCTGAGCCCCCCCCAGTGCCCTCCCAGTACAGCCCAGTGCCCCCAGTACAGCCCACTGTGTTCCTGTCCCAGGGTGCCGGGTGATCCCTCTTTGGGGGGGGTTGGAAGGGATTTGAGGGGAGGCTGGGTGAGATTTGGGGGGATCTGGAGAGTTTGGGTGGGGATTTGGGGGTTTTGGGGGGGCTTAGGGTTCATTTAGGGAAGTTAAAAGAGGTCTTAGGGGCATTGGGGCATCAAAGGGATCTGTGGGGGGAGGGGATTAAAGGGAAAATGGAGGTTAAGGAACATTTGGGAGGGGTTAAAGGGGTCTTGGGGGGAGAGGAGGGGCTGCACCAAGAGCAGGTGAGTCCTGAGACCCCCCCGGTGTCTCCAATGTCCCCAGGGCCTCTCCATGGCTCCAATTCCCCCCTTGGCATCCCCAATTCCACTGTCCCCAAACCCCTCCCCACTGTCCTCAAACCCCATCCCTGATGTCCCCAACCCTCCATCTCACCCCAGGAGCCCCCCCTGGACCCTCTGACCACAAAAACGACCACCCCCCCCCCCTCACAGAAAAGCCAAGGGCATCTGGGGACACATTGGGGAGAGTTGGGGGGCTTTGTAGGGCACTGGGGGATTACTGGGGGATACTGGGACACACTGGGGATAACCAGGGGGCACTGGGAGGGCACTGGGAGGGACTGGAGGTGAACTGGGGCACACTGGGGGTCACTGGTAGAGAACTGGGGAGTTACTGGGGGATACCAGGACACACAGGGAGACACTGGCAGGTTACTGGGCCATACTGGGGGTACTGGGTGCTCACTGCAGGATCACTGGGCCATAGGGGGGGCAGTGGGAGGTCACTGGGACACACCAGGTGGTCACTGAGAGGGTTACTGGGCCATACTGAGGGTAACAGGGAGGTCATTGGGATATACTGGGGGCACTGGGATCCCCTTACCCGGATGTGGTACATCTCCTCCCCCGGATTTTGGGGGGCATCACTAGGACTCCTCCCCTGGGAACTGGGGGACCCCCTGAACCCACTGCTGGGCTTTAGGGGACCCCCCAAAATCCCCTCAAAACCCCTGAAATCCCCCCCTCGACCCGTCGAAACCTCCTCAAGGACCCCTCATCCCTCCCCAGCACCCTCTAAACCCTCTCAGTGACCCGCAAAACCCATTTGAGACTCCCCAAGCCCATTCAGGGACCCCCAATCCGCCTCACGGATCCTCAAAACCGTCTGGGACCCCTTAAACCCCCTAGAGACCCCCAAACTGCCTCGAAGGTCGCCGCAAAGCCCCCCAGGAACCCCAAACCTCCTCACAGACCCCCAAAGCCCACCTGGGACACCCCAAATCTTCTCAGAAATCAAAACCCTCTCAGAGACCCCCAAAACCCTTCAGGGACCTTCAACCTCCCCCCTGAGTCCCTTCAGGGACCCCTCAAAACGTCCCCGGGAACCCCCGAACCCCCCCGCTAAACCCTCCCGAGCCCTCCAGCCCTTCCACCCACACCCGCGCTCCCCGCAGCCCCCGAGGGGATCCCCAGACCCCGCTCTCCCCGCACCCCCCCGCAAACTCACAGAGCGAAGTGCAGCGGCCGCCGAGTTCTCTTCACTCACGTCCACGCGGCCAAAATGGCGCTCGCTCTGCCCGCCCTCCGCCTTTACAGACCCGCCCCGCAGCCAATCAGCGCGCGGCCACGGCCCCTGCCCGCCTTCCGCCACGCCCCCACCTGCGCGGGGCATTGTGGGAGTTGAAGTCCTTGCGGCGGGGGAGGATCGGACTTTTTGGGTTTTTGTTTTTCTGTCTTCTTTTATTTTCTCTTTTTTTTTCTTTATTTTCTTTCTTTTTTCTTTCTCCTTTCTTTTCTTCCCGTTTTTCTCTCTCTTTTTTCTTTTTTCTTTTTTCCCCTTTTTTCTTTTTTTCTTTTTTCTTTGTTTTTTCTTTTTTCTCTCCTTTTTTCCTGTTTTTTTCTTTATTTTTTTCTCTTTTTTCTCCTTTTTATCTTTTTTCTCCCTTTTTTAAAAATTTTTGTTTTTTCTTATTTTTCCATTTTCCTATTTATTTTTCATTGTTTTCTATCAGTTCTTTTATTCAAGGACGATTTAAACATAGATCAAAACAATCTCCACGTACATATCTTACAACAACAGATAATCTACCATTGTTCCAGGTTTGTGAGGATTCCCAAGATCACAAACACCGAGACACCAAGGGTGGAAGCCAAGCAACTGTATCCTTGCCACAGCCTTCAATCCACACCCAGCCCTGGATTTCTGCAAAGCCGCTGGGCAGGAGCAGGAGATGGAGCTGGTGCTCGGCGGGAGGGGCAGCAACAACAAACCCGTGTCTTTGGCACAGGGGAAGGAATTTAGTGCTTGAGGGGTTACATTCCACAGGCTCCCCTGGGGATCAGCTTATGCTCGGACAGTGAGAACAGCAAGAACATTCCTCATAAAATGCCAGAGGGAAGGGAGCGGAGGGGGAGCAGGGGCAGGAAAAGGAAGCAGAGCGGTGGAAGATGGGCTGGGGCGGTCGGGGCTGGGGGAAGGCAGGCTGGACAATGCCTTGTTTGGTCCAGCAGCTGGACCAGCTCCACGGCAGATGTCGGGGGAGCCTCTGCCACAGGGACGTGCCCAAACAGACCCTACAAAAGCTCTCAGAGTGGTTGGGGGCTCTGGGCGGGGCTGCGCTCTCGCCTCAAGCCAGGATATCCCAGGGCAGTGGAACAGCAATTCCTGTCAGCTCCCAGCAAAGATTATTGGGGTTTGCACTGGGGAAATATTGACGCTCCAGCTTCTTCTTCTCTTTTGAGAACTTTGAGCTTGCAGTCGGGTAGAAGGGCTGGTGGGGGAGTGGGAAGAGACCCATGAGGGACACATCTCATCCCTCAGTTAGATGGGGCTAAACCCCTGATCTTGCTTAGGAAGAGCTGCTGATGCTCAGTTGTCTTCTTTCCCTTCTGCTTTAGTGGGATATTACATTTCCCTGCAGTATTGGTGGTAGAATGGTTTGTCAGCTGGAATGGTTTGGTTCTTACAGAAAGCATAAATGCATTTTAAGGAAGCTATTTTTACACAACTGAGGCCTCCAAAAGAAATCAAAAAATCCCAAAGGTAATATAAGTGCAGATTAAAGTGAACTTTGGAGTTTTCTTTTTAATTCTTGGGTAGTAAAAGCTATCCCAGTCAGGGACAGCAATTTATTGCATTGCTGAAAAAACCCCACCAACAAACAAAGAAATCTGACTTTGTTCTCTTTCAGATTTGTTTTTGATCATAAGAATCCTTCTGGTGAAAAGGGCTAATTTACTCTTTCTAGAGGAATAGTTTAAGTGTGATTGTCATAATATCACAGCTGCTGAAAAGGTCTAAAATAGGACATGGACCTTGAACGTGTTCCTGCGTTTAGGATGTGGTGCTTAACATTCAAGAAACAATAGAACTGCAACTCATTTTTTAAGGTATCATCTCAAAATGTTCACTCTTGCTCTGTAAAGACATGCCACAAGGATTGTAGAAAGCTTGCAGTATCCCAGGAAGTACATGTGGTATTTTATCAGTCTAAATATGCATAAGATTTTCAAGATTTCTGCTGGCAATGCTCCATAACTAAAGTAAGTTTTCCCTTTGGCTGCTGCACAAGTTTATGATTTAATTTTTACTGACATTCCACCAGTCATAATTTTAGCTTCACCAAAGGAAAGGGAAATAATCCTGTATTAATTAAAGAGAGCAACTGAATTCCCTCAGTCACCTTATCCTTGGCTGTCTGAGACAGTGATGCACTTCAGCTTCCCTACAGAAACTTCCACTAAAAAAGAGCTTGGGGTGATAGTGAGAGATCCATATTGAAGGGTGTGCCTGAATTATCTTTAGGGAGGAGACCTTTTTCGGTGGGTGACAGGCAATGTACCTGTGGCTCCCTTTTTCTCTCTGGGTTTTTTTCCCTTTCTTTTTGTCAGAGGCTTTGGAAAAGGTGTTTTGTCAAGAGAATAATATTCATTTATAGCAATGTGAACAGTTTCTATCCTGTACCAGTGAAGGCAGTCATCTAAATACCCATACCCATGAAAATAAAACAAGGAGAAAACATGGAGTATCTGTTTGAGACCAGATACATTGAATGTAGTTCAGTAACATGGAAAGGAAATTGCTGTTATTTCACAGAGACATTTCTTTGTATGCTGGAACTGAGGGTAGCAGCAAAGCTAAAAGCCTTGCTCTGTGTCTCTGTGAACACACTGTGGGTAAGTTCAAAGGAGCATTCAGAGATTGGGTTGTGTGAACCTTTTTCCCTCAGATCAAAACAAGGAGTAATTAATGCTAAATACAGCAGGTGGCTTTCAACTCATAACTTGGTCCAGTTTGTCCAACTGTGTCCAAACAGGTGAGGAAAATCTGGAACTTTAGAAGGGTTAGTTTTTTACCTCATTAGCAGGATATCCAGGGGTGCACCAAGTGCCTGCCAGTGAGAAGCGCAAGAGACAAATAGACAGTGACAATATTGTTCTAATGTTAATGTCACTGGAGCACAGAGTGAGATCACACCTGAGTTATGTTTCTTTAATTAGTGATTGTGAATAAAGAGGAAAACACATACTTGATGACACTTTAGGATTTATTTCACACTCTTAACAAGAAGGTATTTTGCAGCTGGACTTGGAATAAGGTTCCATGGTATATTGCAAATTTCTATCTCAAGTTACCAGTCTACTTCTTCCCAAAGAAATTCTCAGCCGCTAACACCCTTTCATCATCTGGCTCTTTCCCTGATGGCTTGAGCTTGTTGCTCCTTTGGGTAAATACCCATTTGACACAATGCACTGGGCAGCTTCTGCCAAGTGCCACTGAATCTCACTTCTTCCCTTGCCTTGATGTCGTTGTGCTTTAAGAATCTGGTTCTTCAGGTGTCCTGAAATGTCTCTAGTATTTCAAAGGGAAGAAGCTTCAGGAGGTGTTGTTTGGCACACATGAAAAATGACCTGCCCAGAGAGCCATGGAAATGTAGGTGCTGCTCAGTAATGCCCCTGGACTGGGACAGGCACTGCTGACGATTTTTTCCTTCCCCTCTCTGATTCCATTCCCACTGTTTTGTACAGACTCCTTGGGGTCAGATTTTGCACTGTGCAGTTTGATAAGTTAGTGCAGATGTGTGTTTGCAGGCATGTTCTTCTTCTGTATTCCCTGATCAAATTCAGTAAACTGATACCTGGCTTGAGATTTTTTTTTCTGCCATAGTACTATTTTTATTCATTTCTCCAGAACAGTTTGAGAAAATGAAGGTACACTTAGCCCCAGTTTCCTTGCTGCTGTAATCTCTTGACCTTTTTTTCTTTTCCCCTCCCCCAAACTAATGGGTAACTGTGAAACCCAAGCTCGGGAATGTGGTTGGAATTCCAGGCCCCAGTCTGGCACTGGCAGGGAAGAGAGCTGCTGGCTTGGATGGAAGAGTGTTGATAGAAAAGTAGTGATGACTCACATGGGGAGAGGAAAAACATGTTATTTGGGGGTGTAAAGCAGGGGGAGATGGCAAGCTAACAAGGTAGTGGAAGCCATGTGAACAGGAAAAGGAGGACTTAGAGGAGACAGATCAGGACAGAAGGACAGACCATCATGTTTCAGCCCCTGAATCTCAAATCTTAGGAGATAATGAAGGAAAGTAGGAACAAAGCTCACCTGTCCTTTGGTGAGTTTCCAAATGGATCAGGTGTCATATTTTAAGGAGGGTGTATTCCAGGCAATTTAATACAGAGAAGTGACCATATCAAATGACACATGTATAGGGATTCATTATGGGTGATTGTTATATAAGAGAACACATACACATGCAAAGATTTGAAAGCATTTTGGAATAAAATCCATTGAAAAAGAATCATTTTGGGTGTAAATCTATGAAAAGGAATGTGGAGGATGTGATGTCACAGGGGAGCTGTGTTGTCACGGCGAGGATGTGATGGCACAGGGGAACTGTGATGTCACAGGAAGGATATGATTTCACAGGGGATGACGTGAAGTCATAGAGGTGCCTTGGAACAACAAGGATGTGATGTCAAAGGAAGGATGCGATGTCACAGGGCGGGTGTGATGTCACAGGGGAGGACGTGACATCGTAGAGATGTCTTGCAACAACAAGGATGTGATGTCACAGAAAAGATGTGATGTGCTGGGGTGGGTGTAATGTCACAGAGGAGGATATGATGTCCCTGGGAGGATGTGATGTCACAGGAAGAATGTGATGTCACAGCAATGATGTGATGTCACAGAGGAGGTTGTGATGTCACGGGGAGGATGCGATGTCATATGATAGATGTGACATCATATGGGAGATGTGATATCACAGGTAGGATGTGATGTCATATGATGGATGTGACGTCATAGAGGAGATGTGATGTTACAGGGAGGATGTGATATCACTGGGAGGATGTGATGGTACAGGAATGATGTGATGTCACAGGGGAGCTGTGATGTCACAGAGGAGGATGTGATGTCACTGGGGAGCTGTGATGTCACAGAGGAGGATGTGATGTCGCAGGAAGGATGTGATGTCACAGGAAGGATGTGATGTCACAGGAAAGATGTGATGTCATATGATGGATGTGACGACATGGAGGAGATGTCATGTCACTGAGGGCAATGTGATGTCACAGGGGAGCACGTGATGTCACAGGGATGATATATCATCACAGGAGAGGTGTGATGTCATACGATGGATGTGATGTCACAGGGGAGCTGTGATGTCCCAGAGGAGGCTGTCATCTCTCAGGGCAGCTGTGAAGTCACAGGGGAGGACGTCACGTAATAGAGGCCCGTGGTGTCACAGTAAGGATGTGATGTCACAGGGATGATATAGCATCACAGGAGAGATGTGATGTCCTATGATGGATATGACATCATAGGGAAGATGTCATGTCACAGGGACAATGTGATGTCACAAGGGAGCTGTGATGTCACAGAGATGATATATCATCACAGGAGAGGTGTGATGTCACAGGGATGATTTGATGTCACAGGAGAGATGTGATATCGTAGGAGAGATGTGATGTCACAGAGATGATGTGATTTCACAGGGGGAATATGATGTCAGAGGGGAGCTGTGATGTCATAGGAGAGATGTGATGTCATATGATGAATGCGAAGTCATAGAGAAGCTGTGACGTCACGGGGAGGATGTGATGTCAAAAGGGAGCTGTGATTTCACAGGGAAGATGTGACGTCACAGGGGAACTGTGATGTCACAGAACAGGATGTGATGTCATAGGAGACATGCGATGTCACAGAGGGGGATGTGAGGTCACAGAGGAGGACATGATGTCACAGAGGGACCTGGGATGTCACAGGAAGCATGCGATGTCACAGGGGAGGATGTAGTATCACAGAGGAAGATGTGATGTCACAGATGAGGATGTGATGTCATAGGAGACATGCGATGTCACAGGGGAGAATGTAGTATCACAGAGGAAGATGTGATGTCACAGATGAGGATGTGATGTCATAGGAGACATGCGATGTCACAGGGGAGGATGTGATATCACAGAGGAGGATGTGATGTCACAGAGGAGGATGTGATGTCACAGAGGAGGATGTGATGTCACAGGCGGTTGTGATGTCACAGAGGAGGATGTGATGTTAAAGGGAGCTGTGATGTCACAGAGCAGGATGTGATCTTGCAGAGGAGGATGTGATGTCACAGAAGAGGATGCGATATCACAGGAGAACTGTGATGTCACAAAGAAGGATGCAACGTCACAAACGGTTGTGATGTCATAGGAGACGTGATGTGAAGGGGGTTGTGATGTAACAGAGAAGGATGTGAAGTCACAGAGGAGGATGTGATGTCACAGGGAGTTGTAATGTCACAGAGGAGGATGTGATGACACAGAGGAGGATGTGATGTCACAGCGGCGAATGTGATGTCACAGAGGAAGATGTGATGTCACAGAGGGGATGTGAGGTCATAGGAGACATGCGATGTCACAGAGGAGGATGTGATGTCACTCAAGAGGATGTGATGTCACGGAGACAGATGTGATGTCATAGGAGTCTTGTGATGTCACAGAGGAGGATGTGATGTCACAGGGAGCTGTGTTGTCACAGAGGAGGATGTGCTGTCACAGAGGAGGATGTGATGTCACAGGGAGCTGTGATGTCATAGAGGAGAATGTGATGTCACAGGGGGATGTGATGTCACAAGGTAACTGTGATGTCACAGGGAGCTGTGATATCATAGCAGATATGCGATGTCACAGGGGAGGACGTGATGTCACAGAGGAACTGTGATATTACAGAGGAGGATGTGGTGTCACAGGGAGCTGTGATGTCACAGAGGAGGATGTAATGTCACTGGAGAGCTGTGATGTCATAGGAGACATGCGATGTCACGTCCGAGGATGTGATGTCATAGGAGACATGCGATACCACAGAAGAGGATGTGATGTGACAGGGAGCTGTGATGTCACAGAGGAGGATGTGATGTCACTAGAGAGCTGTGATGTCATAGGAGACATGCAATGTGACAGAGGAGGATGTGATGTCACAGGGAGCTGTGATGTCCGAGAGGAGGATGTGTTGTTATAGGAGACATGCGATGTTACAGTGGAGGATGTGATGCCACAGAGGAGGATGTGATGTCACAGAGGAACTGTGATAACACTAAGGAGGGTGTGATGTCACAGGCAGTTCTGATGTCACAGAGGAGAATGTGATGTCTCAGAGGAGGATGTGATGTCGCAGGGAGCTGTCATGTCACAGAGGAGGATGTGATGTCACAGAGGAGGATATGATGCCACAAAGGAGGATGTGATGTCACTGAGGTGGATGTGATGTCACAGAAGGGCTGTGATGCCTCAGGAGACATAAGATGTCACAGAGGAGGATGTGATGACACAGGAGAGCTGTGATGTCATAAGGGAGTTGCGATGTCACAGAGGAGGATGTGATGTCATAGGAGACATGCAATTTCACAGAGGAGGATGTGATGTCACAAAAGAGCTCTGATGTCACAGAGGAGGATGTGATGTCACAGGGAGTTCCGAAGTCACAGAGGAGGATGTGATGTCACAGAGGAGAATGTGATGTCACAGAGGAGGATGTGATGTCATAGGAGACATGCGATGTCGCAGAGGAGGTCGTGATGTCACGGGGAGCTGTGATGTCACAGAGGAGGATGTGGTGTCAAGAGGAGGATGTGATGTCACAGAAGAGGATGTGATGTCACGGGGAGCTGTGATGTCACAGAGGAGGATGTGATGTCACAGAAGAGGATGTGATGCCACAGGAGAACTCTGATGTCACAAAGGAGGATGTGATTTCACAGGGAGTTGTGATGTCACAGAGGAGGATGTGATGTCACAGAGGTGGATGTGATATCACAGAGGAGGATGTGATGTCACAGAGGGGGATGTGATATCACAGGAGAGCTCTGATGTCACAGAGGAGAATGTGATGTCACAGGGAGTTGTGACAAGACAGGGGAGCTGTGATGTCACAGCGGTGGATGTTATGTCACAGAGGAGGATGTTATGTCACAGAGGAGAATGTGATGTCATGGGAAACATGTGATCTCACAGAGGAGGATGTGATGTCACAGGGAGCTGTGATGTCACAGAGGAGGATGTGTTGTTATAGGAGACATGCGATGTTACAGCGGAGGATGAGATGTCACAGGGGAGGATGTGATGTCATAAGTAACATGCGATATCACAGAGGAGGATGTGATGTCACAGAGGAGCTGTGATAACACAGAGGAGGATGTGATGTCACAGGCAGCTGTGATGTCACAGAGGAGAATGTGATGTCTCAGAGGAGGATGTGATGTCACAGAGGAGGATGTGATGTCACTGGGAGCTGTGATGACACAGAGGAGGAGGTGATGTCAGAGCACGATGTGACGACACAGAGGAGCTGTGATGCCACAACGGAGGATGTTATGTCACAGAGGATGATGTGATATCACAGGAGAGCTCTGATGTCACAGAGGAGAATGTGATGTCACAGGGAGTTGTGACGACACAGGGGAGCTGTGATGTCACAGCAGAGGATATTATGTCACAGAGGAGGATGTTATGTCACAGAGGAGGATGTGATGCCATAGGATACATGCCATGTCACAAAGGAGGATGCGATGTCACTGGAGAGCTGTGATGTCACAGAGGAGAATGTGATGTCACAGAGGAGGATGTGATGTCACAGAGGAGGATGTGATGCCATAGGATACATGCCATGTCACAAAGGAGGATGCGATGTCACTGGAGAGCTGTGATGTCACAGAGGAGAATGTGATGTCACAGAGGAGGATGTGATGTCACAGAGGAGGATGCCATGTCACAGAGGAGGATGTGATGTCATAGGAGACAAGTGGTGTCACAGAAGAGGATGTGATGTCATAGGAGACAAGTGGTGTCACAGAAGAGGATGTGATGTCACGGGGAGCTGTGATACCACAGAGGAGGATGTAATGTCACTGGAGACCTGTGATGTCATAGGAGACATGCGATGTCACAGAGGAGGATGTGATGTCACAGGGAGCTGTGTTGTCACAGAGGAGGATGTGCTGTCACAGAGGAGGATGTGATGTCACAGGAGAGCTCTGATGTCACAGAGGAGAATGTGATGTCACAGGGAGTTGTGACGACACATGGGAGCTGTGATGTCACAGCAGAGGATGTTATGTCACAGAGGAGGATGTGATGTCACAGGGAGCTGTGATGTCATTGACAGAAGGGGAAACTTTTTCAGTCAGAGCAACAGGTCTCCAGAAACAAAGACTGGTTTTTTTCTACAAAATGGAAGGAAAAAAAAGGCAAGAGTGAGGCTGCAGCTCTACACAATCATCATGAGATGGACTAGAACTAAAACTGAGGCAAAGGACTTCAATAAGTGCAGCATTGTTCACACTTATGGTTGTGTCCTGGTTCCAGGGGCTGGGACCAGTTTATCACGATGTGGGTATAACCCACACTGTGCATCCTTTGAAACCTGCCCAGTGTGTGACAGGAATTCCTGTCACAGGAACCACCCCAAGCAGTGCAGGAGGAGCCTCCCAAGCAGCAGTTGCAGGGCAGCAGGGACCGACCTGAGCTGCCTTTGGTGCCCAGGAACTCCCCCCACACAGCCCCTCTCCTGCCCCGAGGGACCACCAGAACAGGGGGAGCCCAAAGGCAAGGACTGGAGCAATTCAACAGACATTTTGGGGTCATTTTATGGACATTTTGCACAGACTAAGGGAAGGAGACCTGTGTGTTATAGCAAAGAATGGGAAGGGGGTGGTGGGGAGGGAAGTTGTATTGAGTCGTGTGGGGCCTGGGCATGATGGGACTGGTGTGGAATAAGGGCTGGAATGTGCTGGTTTGGGCCGGGGTGGAGTTAATTTTCTTTGCAGGGGCTGGTGTGGGGCTGTGGTTGGGCTTGTGCTGAGCACAGGCTTGAGAACACAGAGGTGGTTTTGTTAGTGCTGAGCTTACCCAGAGCCAAGGCCTTTCCTGCCCCTCACACAGACACTCTGGGGAGGGGCTGGGGGTGTGGGGGAGGTTGGGAGGGGACACAGCTGGGACAGGTTTGGAGTGATGGAGATTGTTTTCCCAAGTCACCATTCCATGGGATAGGGCCCTGCTCTCCTGGAGGTGCTGAACACCTGCCCAACCGTGGGAAGCAGGGAATGAATCCCCTGTTTTGTTTTGCTCCTGTGTGCAGCTTTTACTTGTCCTTATTAAAGTGTCTTTATCTCAACCCATGAGTTTTCCAGCTTTTCCCCTCCCAGTTCTCTCCAGGGTCCTGCTGGTGGGGGAGTGAGGAGTGGCCAGGAGAGGCTTGGGGGCTGCATGAGGTGAAACCACAACAGCCTTTGTTGGTGTCCAGGGTGGGGCTGGGAGTGTTGGAGATACCCACAGATGTGTCTGGGATGTGCTGCTGAAATTTGCAGCTGCTGGTGCTGTCTGGAGCTCCTGGCTGTGTGTCAGGGTCTGGGGCTCCTTGGTGGCTGTAAGTCCATGTGAACTTGAGCTGAAGGGCCTGTGACCTGTAGGTGAGTCCAGGGTGGAGCAGAGACCCCCTGCAGCCCAGGGAGGAGCCCACACTGGAGCAGATTTGCTGGCAGGACTTGTGACCCCTCTTATCAATATGAGACTCCAATCTTTCAGTTTAAGGTCATTGCCCCATATTCTGCCAATACAGGCCTACGTAAAACGTATCCCTGTGATTTCCTTAGACTGTGAGCATCACGTGTTCATCTGCAAACACCATGGAGAGTACCCAGGGATCTCCCAAGAAAAGGTTTGGAGGCCTCAAGCCCATGACCACTCTGTAGGGACTAAGGAGCTCTGGGCTCCATGGTGTGGAGACTGAGGACAATGCAGGGGTAGCCAGAGAGGGCTTGAAGGGTGGTTTCAGAGATGAAGGATCCTTTTGTCATAGCAGGAAACAGCACGAGAAATAAAGAAATAATGCCAAGTGCAGCTGGAGAGGTCCAGAGTGGAAACAAAGAAAACGGAGTTTCACCCTGAGGGCAATGGTGTGGTGAAACACATCACCCAGAAAGAGTCTGGGTGAGCCCAAGGCTTTGTGTGTGCAGGAAGAGCCAGGGAGGACGCAGAGATGTCAGTGCAGGAAGGTGCCAGCCAGGTGGGGCAGCCGGGGGGATGACGACAGCCTGCAGGGAAAGGGGCAGGGCATGGACACCGTAGGACAGCCTGGGCTGGAGAGGAGACAGGGAGGGGGAGAAGCTGAAAGGCCCTGACACAGCCACCTTCTGCAGGCCTTTGGCCATGGCTGCTGTCTGTGCCCCTGAGGCCAGGAGGAGGGGAGTGGCCCTTGCAGCCCTGGGGCCTCCTGGCCTCCTTGTCCCCGCTCAGCAGCCTGGCAGGTGCCACCCCATGGTCCTGCCCTTGGCATTGCACATCCCACATCCCAGTGCCCCAGGAAGAGCCCTGAGGAATGAGGCAGGGACAGCATCTGCCTTCCCAGGGGCTGGGGGTCAGGGCGTGGTCTGTTAGATTAAGGAAACAAGTCAAGGTTTATTCATCATCAGAGCCACCTTTCCCTTGCTTGTCCATCCTTGTCATCACTGTCTGCAGTTTTCTGCTCTAACTGGAATCTGGGGACACATTCTCAGTTGTGTCCCTCACTGAGACTCATTAGCACTACAAGAAACTTCAGTGTTTCAATCTCATTTTGACTTCTTGAGAAGTTGTTTGAACTTCCTCTCAGGGACTGAGTCTCATGTAAACAACATCAAACCCCCCTGAGGGTCATGAAATGCCTGGGGCTGTTGCTGTGCTGCTGAGCTGGGCCGGGCTCCTGGCACACAGGGAGCTCCTGGCAAGCAAGAAGAGCTTCAAAGAGACAGCTCTGCTGGTGAGCAGCTCCTCTGCACAGCCCAGCAGGGCTGAGGGCACTGCCTGCAGCACCCAGGGCACAGGAGAGAAGGCAGAGAGATGAGAGGCAGCCTGGGCTGGCAGGTGACTGAGCTCTCACCACACGAGAAACCTTCCCAGGATTTGAAGGAAGAATTCTCTGGCTGTAGGAAAGTTCAACTTGCCTTCCTGGAGGCATCTCCTAAAGCTACCACATCCCACAGCTTCCAGGATCTTTCAGCAGGACTCTCCCAGTTGCTGCAGTGCAGGGGAAGTGGCCACATGGCAGAGCAGGGCAGGAGCTGCAGGCAGCAAGGGCAGAGAGGAGAAGGGAGCAGGAGGTTGAAGGGATCCTGGGGTGGGAGGACAGGGCAGAGCTGCTCAGGGCAGGAACCTTGCCAGCCCTTTGCCAGGGTCAGGCTGTGGCTGCAGAGCAGTGCAGGTGAGTTGCTGCAAGTGCCTCTGCCAGCTGCCAAATGGCAGCAGTGGCAGGAGCTGTCAGGATGGCTCTGCTGGATTTGCTGGAGTGCAGCAGGAGAAGCTGCTGCAGAGCAGGACTTGCTGCTGCCCCCTCAGAGGCCCAGGGCCAGAAGGTTCCCTGTGGCAGGGCTGGCTGTGGAGTGGGAAGGTGGGGGTGCAGCCAGGGGTGCCCAGGGCTGTGGTGCAGAGCAGGGTCCTGCCCCCAGGGCTCTGTGTGCTGGGGCAGGGACTCTGCTGCCTGCCAGGCTCAGCTCTCAGCCCGGCCAAGGAGCTGCCACGGCCCTGCAGGGAGAAGGGGTGGGTGGAAGGAGTGACCCCTCATGGCAGGGCAGGGCTGGGCAGGGCCTTTGAGCTGCAGGCTCAGGGCTCCTCACAGCTTCAGCTCCACCTCCTGCCATTTCCAGGGGCCCTTCTCAGGAAGCACATCCCTCCAGAACATCTCCCCCTTCCCAGCCACCGCAGGCTGTCTGGGATCTGCTCTGCAGCCCCTGCCCAGGCAGAGCTGCCCCTGGGCACTGGGCTGGGGATGGCTCTGGCAGCACTGGCAGGGAGCTGAGCTGGGCACAGGCAGGGGCTGCTGGCAGGAACAGCTCCTCACCCAGAGACAGGCAGGCAGGGAGAGGCAGCTGCTGCCACAAGGGCTGGGCAGGGGGATGGGGGCCCCTCCCTGCTGTCCCTGTGGCACAGACCCCTTCCCTGAGCAGCTCCTGCCTGGGCTCCTTTCCCAGCCGAAGCAGAGCCTGTGCCCTCAGGCCCACGGGGGCTGGGCTGTGCATTGCCCTGCAGCAGCCAGAGCCCAGGCAAGGACAAGGCCCTGATTTCCAGCTGTCTCTCTGTGTCCCTCCTCCCTTGGCAGCAGCACTGTGGCATTTCACTGCCATCCCCTGCTGCCTGGGCTCTCCTTGTTCTCACCAGTGGGTTTTCTGAACCACTGTGGGGCTGGGGGGGGGGCAGATTCCTGTGCAGACACAACCCCTTTGGGTGCTGCTGTGGGGATGTGTCTGTGGGAACCAAGTGCCCAAGTGCCCTCCAGGCACCTTCCGGGTCTTCAGCTGTTTGCCTGGGTGTCCTGCAGGGCTGCAGGTGCCCTCCAGAAGGGCACAGCTCTGCCATAGGATCTCTGTGCTGCACAGGATCCCCATGGAGAAAACTCCTCAGTGCTAAATCCATGGAAATGCTCTGGGCAGCTACAGTCAGCATTTAGTGTCTCAGTCTGGGAGGGGAGAGATGAAAAGGTGAGCAGTGTGTCAATCTGTTCTTTGGATTTGGATTCCTGGATATCTGTGCAGTTTCTCATTAGGGGAACAGTTGAGTGTGATGCTCCTCCAGCTCCAAGCTGCCAGCACAGGGCAACTGAGCCCAGGACTGATGGGCAGAGCAGCTCTTCTCTCTGCACTAAGGGACCGTCCCTGTGCCCCTCAGAACCCACAAGACTTGACCTGCAGTGCAATAGAAATGTCAGGGATTTCAAACCTCCACAACCACTCCTAAGTGTGGCAGGTGCAAGTGGGTGAACAAATACAAAGAATTCCCTCAGCTCAGTCCTTCGTTTGGGCAAATTGCAAACAGCAAAGCTGAGAAGCTCTTGGATGTATCACGAGTATATTTAATTTGAGATCACCCTGCATTCCAAGTTCCCTCTGTCAGCAGAGCAAGAAGGAGTCCTTGGGAGCCCATCACAGAGTTGCTGCTTCCCATAGTCCCTTCAGCCAGCAAAAGCCAGAGCTCAGGGGAGGGAGCTGCAGGGAGGTCTGAGTGAGGAGAGAGAGCCTGAGAGTGGGGTGGCTGTGAGATGTGTAATGTTTGGCTGCAGAAGCCTGGTCTAACTCAGCAGTGACTTTTCCTCCACAACAGATCAAAATACCGTGGGGAAGGAGGAAATGTCCAACAGCAGCTCCATGGCCCAGTTCCTCCTCCTGGCATTTGCAGACAGGCGGGAGCTGCAGCTCCTGCACTTCTGGCTCTTCCTGGCCATCTCCCTGGCTGCCCTCCTGGCCAACGGCCTCATCCTCAGCGCCGTAGCCTGTGACCACCACCTGCACACCCCCATGGGCTTCTTCCTGCTCAACCTCTCCCTCACAGACCTGGGCTGCATCTGCACCACTGTCCCCAAAGCCATGCACAATTCCCTCTGGGGCACAAGGACCATCTCCTACACAGGATGTGTTGCACAGGTCTTTCTGCTTGTCTTCTTTCTTGGAACAGAGTTTTCCCTCCTCACCATCATGTGCTACGACCGCTACGTTGCCATCTGCAAACCCCTGCACTACGGGACCCTCCTGGGCAGCAGAGCTTGTGCCCACATGGCAGCAGCTGCCTGGGCCACTGGCTTTCTCTATGCTCTGCTGCACACAGCCAATACATTTTCCCTGCCCCTGTGCCAGGGCAATGCCCTGGGCCAGTTCTTCTGTGAAATCCCACACATCCTCAAGCTCTCCTGCTCACATTCCTACATCAGGGAACTCGGGCTTCTCTTGATTTCCATCTCTTTAGCATTTGGTTGTTTCATTTTCATTGTTTTCTCCTATGTGCAGATCTTCAGGGCTGTGCTGAGGATCCCCTCTCAGCAGGGACGGCACAAAGCCTTTTCCACGTGCCTCCCTCACCTGGCCGTGGTCTCCCTGTTTCTCAGCACTGGCACATTTGCCTACCTGAAGCCCCCCTCCATCTCCTCCCCATCCCTGGATCTGGCCCTGTCAGTTCTGTACTCGGTGATGCCTCCAGCAGTGAACCCCCTCATCTACAGCCTGAGGAACCAGGAGCTCAAGGATGCCCTGAGGAAAATGATGACAGGATGCTTTTCATGAGCAATAAAGTGCCTGTTTTCTGGTGTATAGCATTCAGAATGGGACTCCTTAATGGCCCAGCCTTCCTGCTCTGGTTTTTCGTGGAGGTCATCACATTCTTCTTGCAATAATTTTCTGTACAATTAAATATTATTATGCATCGGCCTTCTAATTTAGTGTTTACTTATTGAATTTGACACTGACATGTACAGATGATGAATTGTGCTGTCTGAGTATTTAAACAAAATAAAGGACACTGCAGTGCCTTCTTTGTCCAAGACCCTTCTTCTTAGATGTTCCTAAAGGACAGTACACTGCAGGACAGGGTGTATTTGCAAACAGGGGAAGGGGACAATAATCCCAGCCCAGCAGCACTGCCAGGGAGCAGCAGTGCTTGGTCTTTGCAGAGCTGCTCTCTTGCCACTTCCACACTGTCCTCCTGAGCCCCTTTCTTGCTGTAAGGCCTGAGTGCTCTCTGAGCACAGTCCTGTGGGCTGGAAGCCCTTGGAGCACAGGCAGGGACAGGCAAAGCAAAATCTGGGAAACTCTCTGGTCTGAGATCAGTTGTGCTGCCCAAGAACACGCTGACTCCAGAGGTGTCCAAGCGGGGCAGAGCCGGCGACTCCGGTCCGTGCGGCGGCGGGGGGGAGGCAGCGGCTCTGCTTGATTCCATGGAGTTCTGGGCAGGCACAGTGGCCCCTTGGTTCCAGGAGGCTCTGAGATGTCTCAGGGTTCCTTTTGTTCCAAAGAGATCCCACATGTCACAGTGGTCCCTTGGTTCCATGAGATTCCCCAGTGTCCCTGCATTCCTTTGGTTCCATGAGGCCCTGCAGTGTCACGGTGCCACTTGATTCTGTGACCTTACAAAGAATCAGAATGGTCCCTTGATTTAAGGCCAACTGCACATGGGGCTGCCTTAGGGGGAGTGTGGGCACCCAGACAAGGGAGTTGTCACCACCTGGACTCAGCCCTGGGGTCACCACATCTGGACTGGTCTGTCTGTCTGTGAGGTTCCCCATTCTGGAGGAATGAGGAAGAACTGGAGAGGGTCTAGAGGAGATCTGACAGGATGGAGCTTTTCTCTGTATTGGAAATAGAATGAAATCTCCACAAAGAGTAGCATGGAAGGTTCAGACTGAAGGTGAGGAAAAAGAAATATCACTCAATGGGGACCCTTGTGCTGCAAGAGGTCACCCAGAGGGAGTCAGGATCAGCCCATGGCTTTGTGTTCCAGGGAACAGCCAGAGCTGGTGCAGAGACATCAGGGAGGGTCTAGAAATGCTGCTGGGAGGGGGTGGGAAAGCAGGAGGGGTGTGTGCAGCCTGCAAGGCCAGAGCAGCAGCAGGGCCAGGGCAGGACAGCCTGCAGGAGAGATGGCCAAGGGCTCTGGCAGGGCTGCAAGGCCCAAAGGCACCCAGGCCTTTGTCCCCTTGCCTCTGGCAGCTGCCTCTGCCACTCAGGCCACCACAAGCAACTTGCCTGGCAGGTTCTGCCCTTGGGTTCTGCCTCGCCCCTCCCTCAGCAGCCTGGCAGGGGTTGCCCAGTTTTGGGCCTTTGTTGTTCCTCCCCCTCCCATCCCAGTGCCCCCCAAAGAGCCCTGAGCCAGCCGGGAGGGACAGGATCTGCTGGGCCAGGGCCTGGGGCTCAGGCCTTGGCCTTTGTGCTCCACAAAACCAAGGCAGGCTTTGCTCAGCACTGCAGGGGCCTGCCCAGAGCCTTTGTCTGCCTGCACTCCTGGCCTCCAAGGAGCTGCTCCAAGGAGGCCCTGGGGAGGCTTTGGCAGTGCCTGCCCTCAGTGGGGCCCAGCAATGCTTCAAGGCACTTGCAGTTTGGCTTCTGACTTCTTCAGCAGCTGCTTCAATCTTCTCTCAGTACCTCAGGATCATGGGCTGGGCTGCAAACACACCGTGGGGCTCATTAAATTCCAGAAATCCCTCAGGATCTCTTTGTCTTCCTTTAATTGTCTTCAAGGCAATTTCAAAACAAGTCTTCAAAGTTTGTACTTTTTTTATTTTAATTCAATGATGGATATTTTTTAGTTCAGAGAAGAGGTGATAGAGGTGTTCTCCATGTGATCTTGATGCCGAGTGTCTCCTCAGGAGATCCACACTGACCCTGGATGATCAACTTTGCTCCTCACCCCCAACCTCACCAGTTCTGACATGGCCCATCTTGGACTGACAGCTGATGCAACTCCAAACACACTGTGGGACCCATTAAAACACTGAAAAACAAATTATTTCCCTTTCTTTTAATTGTCTTCAAGTCTTCAAGACTTCTACAGCTAATTGGAGTTGTTTTGTAGTTTAGCTAAGGAGGAAGATTTTAAAGTGGACATCATGAAAAATATATATTTTTTGATGAAAGAGAATGATTTACACAGAGCCTTGGGATGCAAGAGGGTCAGGACACAAAGGATTTTGATCCAAAGACAAGGAGGCAAAAGAGATTAGTAGCACTTAATCATTGACCAATTGAACAGTTATCAAGTGGTTCAATAGCATTTGCTAAAATTTTAACAGTTACTTATGTTAAACAACATCACAACAACAGATTGTAGATTCACAACAACAACATTCCCACCACAGTCAATTCACACCCACACCCAGGCAGAGATGTGTGGACACATCAATAGATGACATGGCCCATCCTGGACTGACAGCTGATGCAACTCCAAACACACTGTGGGACCCATTAAAACACTGAAAACCAAATTATTTCCCTTCCTTTAGTTGTCTTCAAGTCATCAAGACTTCTACAGCTAATTGGAGTTGTTTTGTAGTTTGACTAAGGAGGAAGATTTTAAAGTGGACAACACAAAAATATATATTTTTTGATGAATAGGAATGATTTACACAGAGCCTTGGGATGCAAAAGAGTCAGGGCACAAAGGATTTTGATCCAAAGACAAGGGGGCAAAAGACATTAGTAGCACTTAATCATTGACCAACTGAACAATTATCAAGTGGTTCAACAGCATTTGCTAATATTTTAACAGTGACTGAATTCAAGATTCATAATAACAACATTCCCACCACAGTCAATTCACACCCAGGAAGAGCTGTGTGGACACATCAATAGCTGGCTGTGGAAAGGTCTCTCTCCCAAATTCTCCTGGTTGTCAGGGAAACACTCCCCCAAATCCCTTTGTGTTTGCCCACCAGACAAGGGTCACAGCTGGAGGAGTGTTTGTGGAGGGGGATCAGAATTGTCCTGGGCATCAGCGAGGGTCTTTGGAGTGTTGCAAACTGGAGGGTTCCCGAGCTGGGAGAGGCTGCCAGAGGTGTCCCACTGAGAGGGAGGTGCTGGGGAGCTGCCAGGGCCTCCCTCAGCCCCGCTGGTTGTGGGCTCCCAAGGGGACTGGCTTTAGTTATCTGCTGAATTTCCATCCTGGTGTCAGGAATGACTGGAGTTTCCAAACTATTTGGGAATTGGATCCAAACTGTTCCATTTGGGCTGTGATTCAGGCAGAGAATATTCCAAGGCTTTCATGGGATGACTGATTATCCTGTGTTCCCCAGCTGTTTTACTCTGGATTGTTCCCATCTGTATCAACTAGGAGCACCTGGTCCAGTCCAGGGACACTTCCCCACACCCTTGGCACATTGCAGGGGCTCTTCATTGCTCAGCTGGTTTGGTCAAGGCTTGTCAGGAGCTCCTGAGATCATCGATCAGGCCTGAGGACAATGGGGGGAGGATGCACCACCACAGAGGCTTCTAAAAAAGATGTGGAAAAACATTTTGTAGGGCCTAGATATGGTGTGATAGGACAAATGATTTTAAACTAAAAAAATGTAGGTTTGAAGTAGATATAACCAAGAAGTTTTTACAGTGAGGATGGTGAAACACTGGCACAGATGCCAAGAGAGGTGATGCCTCATCCCTGGAAACATTCAAGGGCAGGTTGGATGGGGCTCTGAGCAACCTGATCTAGTTGTGGATGCTCCTGCTTATTGCAGAGGGTTGGACTAGATGAACTTAAAGATCTCTTCCTACCAAAGCTCTTCCATCGTTCTACTGGAGCCAAGGCTGACAAGGATCACCCAGGTTTCAGACCCAGCTGAGCATCCCCTTTGATGGCCCATCTGGCAGCTCTGCTAAAAAGCTGCTGCAAAGAACCTCCAGACCTAAAGGAGCTTTTGTGCTGGGCTCAGCTGTGGCTCTCAGGGCTGGGGGGTTGGCTTTTGGCTGCCAGGTGCCCACCAAGGCTCTCTCACTCCTTCTCCTTCTCCACTCCCCTTGGTGCCTGCAGGGTTGTTTCTCCCACATTTCTCTCACTCCTCTCTCAGTTACAGCACCCTGGATTTTATCCTTTCTCCAAAGGATTATCACAGAGGGACCTCTGGATTTGCTTTTTGGCTCAGCTTTGGGCACTGGCTGGTCCATTTTGGAGCCACCTGAAACTGGCTCTCTCTGACCCAGAGTCAACTCTTGATCTCCTCTTCCCTAAGGGAAACCTGCAGCCCCCTCCCTGCTACCAAACCTGATCCACAGGGTCATTCAAGTGCCCAGGAATAGAGGAGGTCATTGATCCCATTATTCCTCAGGCTGGTTAAACAAGACTTTGTCCTCTTCCTGTCCCTGACTGCAGGTTCTTTGTGTCAGAGCAGAGCTGGGCTGGACCTCAGCCGTGCTTTGCTCCAGAGCCTGCTGGGGTGGGGGCAGATGGCAATGACAGAGGGACTGAGATGCCCCAAGGAGAGCAAACCCTGCTGTCCCCAGGGCCAGAGAGACACAGGGCTGGGCTGGGCAGCCTGGCAGGACAGGGCTTTGCTACCTGGGGGGTCTCTGCCACTGTGGAGGGCCCAGAGGCTTCAGGTGACTGTGATCTGCAGGAAGGACAAGGTGCTGATTGAAATGTCCTTGGCTTTGGACCTCCTGTGATCCAGAAACACTGTGAAAATCACTGGTCTGTTCCTTGGCTGCAACATCAAAGGGATGACTAAGGGTTATCAAGCATTGGAACAGAATGTCCAGGGAAGTGGTTGAGTCACCACAGAATCATAGAAGTGTTAAGGTTGGAAAAGACCTCTGAGATCATGGAGTGCAACCATTCACCCAACACTGGCATCTTCACCACTGAACCGTGTCCTGAAGTGCCACAGCTCCATGTTTTTTGAACACTTCCAGGGATGGTGACTGTAAGACCCAAGGTTTGAGCTGTGAGCTCAGCCAAGGGATTTTATTTTGAAAAATATAAAAATCTTTGAAAAGAGTCTTCAGTTCTTTTAATAACTTGCGAGAGACCACAAGGGAGAAGACACTGCACAATTTTTCTCAAGTGGTCAAAAAACACACTTTTACTGGCAAACTTCAGGAACTAAGGGAGCTTGGCAAAAGGTTATAGGGCAACATTCAACCAGAATAGAGCATTCCCCAAAGCAGTGACTGATCACAGGCCAACCCATCCCAGTCAGCTGGATGGTTTATTGACAATGTGTCCCGAGGGGCGGCACCTCCGATGCCATAGAAACCCCTCCCCTGGATTAGGAAACCTTTGGAATTCAGGAGCTGTTCCAGCGGACATGAAAATGAACAGCAATTTCCCTAAAGCCCAGCCCCAAGCAAAACAAAGTCAGGCCCCATCAGTGGCAGAGCAAAGGTCCCCCCATGGCTCTGTGCCTGTGGCCGCTGAGGCGGCAGCGCAGGCCCGAGGCGGTGCCGGGTCCCGGTGCAGCCGGGGCAGAGCGGCGGCTGCGCGAGCGGCAACCCCGGCGGTGAGTGCGGCAGCCCCGTGGCAGCGGCGGCTCCGGGCACAGAGGCCGGCGGCAGCCGCTGTGGCTCATGGAACCAAGTGGCCATTGGGACACTGCAGGGCCTCCTGGAATCAACAGGGCCGGTGGGACCCTGGGGAGACTCTTGGAGCCAAGGGAACCCTGGGATGTTTTGGAACATCCTGGAATCAAAGACCCATTGTGACACTGCAGGGCCTCATGGAACCAAGGGAATCTTGGGACATAGTGAAAACTCAAATCATCAGGGCCATTGTGACACTCCAGACCTCATGGAACCAAGGATCTGTTGTGACACTGAGAGGCCTCATGGAACCAAAGGAACCCTGACAGTTTTTGGAACCTCATGGAATCAAGGGGCCATTTCTGGCAGGATGCTCTGCTCTGATAATACCTAAACAATGGTCAGAGAATACCAACAATGCAAGCTCTCTCTGTAGTGAGTTGCTGGTGTCATAATGCTGGTTTTAATGTTGAATTCTGCTAAACCCAAAATGCGTCATGAAACTTCAAACACACATCCAGCTTTTCGAACAGGATTTGACAGATAACCTCCTCCCTGGCCTGCAAATATGTCTGGCAGTCAAACCCTTGATAACTATAAATGCCCCGTCCAACTTTCCTGTGGTAGATTCTTCCACAGACTTCCTTCAAGTGTGTGGAGCTTCTGCCATGAAGCAGGGACAGCTCTTCATGGTCACTGCCCAGGGGTTAAGTGAAAGAGAGAGAACTACCCCCTGTCGTTGTGGGGTGAGTTCCCTCAATCTCTGCTTCAGGATTGTTTCTTTTTGCTGGCTTTGATCCAATTGCTTTAATAGAATGACTTTGATAGACTGCACTGTCCTATCTTACACTATACTGCTAAGAGTTTTTTTGCTTTTATAATTTGAAGTAAATAACTCTCTTTAAAGTCTTTAGTCTGTTCAATTGTGTGATAAATTGTCTGTTCATTTGTCATAATAAATCATTCATTTTATAGATATATTTCTGATTTGCCATCACTAAAACCTGCAGGACAAAGTGATTGAATCACACCTCTAGAATTCCTTCAATTGAAACCAAAATCTGAGCCTGAGATTGGATCCAGCCACAGCCAGGCTCCTCTCTGAGAAGGAATTTAGAAAGCAAGGGGGTCCTTTCTGCCCCTCGTAGCTCAACGAGACGGCTTCTGCCATCAACTTTGTCTAAGCCTTCCACCCCCCAGCCCCAAGCCGTGACACATGGGCATGTCTTGTGCATGCAGTGCAAACATGGACTCCTGAGCTGGTCATTTGCTGTCCCTCCTTGGAGGGAAGAACAAGCCCAATGGCCTGGGGTGAGAGGCCAGTGCTGGCAGCGGCGCTGGCTGTGCCAGGGCACTGCTGGGTGCCCCCACCCTGAGCACTGCCCCCCTTGTGCTGGTCACTGCTGTTTTCCTCTGCAGGGCCTTGTGTTGGGCACATCCTGGAGAGCCAAGTGGAAAGCAGATGGAAGCTTTGAGGCCCTGGCCTGAGGAGATGCCCCTGCAGGATGGCAGTGCTGCTGCAGAGGTCAGCTCTGGGCCAGCAGTGCCCGGGGCTGTCCCTGCCTGCAGTCCCTGGACAGTCCTGCAGCAGGACTGGCACCGACTGCCAGAGCACTGAGGCTCCAACAACACAGGGCTCTGCAGGACAGTGTGGAAGGGAAGGAAGAGGAGGCTATGGAGGAGAAGAGCTGCTGCTCCCTGGCAGTGCTGCTCTGCTGGGACTCTTTTCTGGCCCAGCTCTGCACAGAGGCTCCGACCCTGCAGCTGCAGAGAAGTCAGAGAGGAAAGATGTCAGGCAAACAAGCCAATGTAGAGTTCTTTATTTGGTTGAAGCACACAGTGAGTACAATTGCCAATTTGTACAGCCTGTGGGCCAGGCTAGAAAGGCAAACACTGAATTGAAAATGGTGTATATATATAAAGATATAAATATATATCCTTATAGATATATTTATAGATATACAGATTTTTTACTGTGAACAAATTCTCACAAAAATAACACTCCTATCAGGAGCAAAAAATCAAAGAAGATATACTGGGCCTTCAATGAAGTCCATAACAGGATTGGCCTTTAATGAGGTACATAACATGCAGAAGAAGGAGAGTTTATTGCTTCTGAAAAACACCCAGTTATCAGTTTCCTCATGGCATCCTTGATCTCCTGGTTCCTGAGGCTGTAAATGAGGGGGTTCAATGCTGGAGGCACCACTGAGTATAGAACTGACACCACCAGATCAAAGGATGGGGAGGAGATGGAGGGGGGCTTCAGGTAGACAAAGAATGAGGTGCTGATAAACAGGGAGACCACGGCCAGGTGAGGGAGGCAGGTGGAAAAGGCTTTGTGCCGTCCCTGCTGAGAGGGGATCCTCAGCACAGCCCTGAAGATCTGCACATAGGAGAAAACAATGAAAACAAAACACCCAAACATTAAACAGGCAATAACCACAGTGAGTACAATTTCCCTGAGGTAGCCTGAGTGTGAGCAGGAGAGCTTGAGGATGTGTGGGATTTCACAGAAGAACTGGCCCAGGGCATTGCCCTGGCACAGGGGCAGGGAAAATGTATTGGCTGTGTGCAGCAAAGCATTGAGAAACCCAGTGGCCCAGGCAGCTGCTGCCATGTGGGCACAAGCTCTGCTGCTCAGGAGGGTCCCGTAGTGCAGGGGTTTGCTGATGGCAACGTAGCGGTCGTAGCACATGATGGTGAGGAGGGAAAACTCTGCGTCAAGAAAGAAGACAAGCAGAAAGACCTGTGCAACACATCCTGTGTAAGAGATGGTTGTGGTGTTCTGGAGGGAATTGTGCATGGCTTTGGGGACAGTGGTGCAGATGCAGCCCAGGTCTGTGAGGGAGAGGTTGAGCAGGAAGAAGCCCATGGGGGTGTGCAGGTGGTGGTCACAGGCTACGGCGCTGAGGATGAGGCCGTTGGCCAGGAGGGCAGCCAGGGAGATGGCCAGGAAGAGCCAGAAGTGCAGGAGCTGCAGCTCCCTCCTGTCTGCCAATGCCAAGAGGAGGAACTGGCTAGGGAGCTGCTGTTGGACATTTGCTGTTCCTTAGGACAGGGTCTGTTCAGAAAAGGAAAGTACAGGGAACAGTTAAGACAGCCCCCTCTCAGCAAAGCCAGTGCAGTTTTCAGGGAAATCCCCTCCAAGTCAAGGCATTTCTTTTCTCTGGTTTGTGCTCTCTCAGGGTGCTGTGAGGAGCAGGAGCTCTGCCCATGTGCTGCCAAGGACTCAGCTTTGCTCTGCTGCAGTGCAGACATGGAGGTGGTTTGGGACAGCTCTCATGATCACAGGGGATGTCACATGGAACCCAGCTTTGATGGAAAACTTCAATTCCTGTACTGTTGTCTTGGAGCAATTTGGGCTACAGGAGAGAGGTACAATGTATCCTTAAAATAATTTTGACGGGGTTTTTTGGTTACAGTCATAACAGCAGGAATGTCATTTTTTAGGAGCAAATTTTTCTGACTAGAAATCTGAAGAGTGTTGAGACAGGACAGGCAGAAGGGCTCAGCTCTCCATTGCTTATTGCAGAGTCAGGAGAGCTGCAGTGCCTCTCAGTCTGTTTCCCATCTACCCTGCACTTTCCCTTGGGCTGCCTTGAAGACGACTTCACACACAGATTCCTCTTTACAAAGCCCACCAAGATCTGTGCTGAGAGCAGGGCAGCGCTGCTTGAAAGGGCAGCTCTGGGAAGTGTCCCCTGTGCCAGCCCAGAGGTGCAGCTGTGCTGGACAGAGCAGGACAGGAGCCCTCCTGCAGAGAAGCCAAGGGCTGGGACAGGAGAGTGCCCACCCCCAAGGGAAGGCTCAGCACTGCCCAGGATCCTGTGCTCATTTCTGATCCTTCCTGAAATATTCATCTCTGAGAGTAAAAGAGTTGGAATTTCAGTGCAGCCTCCTGAACGGAGAGAACAATGTCTCTGCTACAATACCTAAGCAGGAAACACACCTCAGGACTAATTCCTTTCCTGTAGCCCCTGTCTTCTGTGAGCTCTGCAAAAAATTCTCCATTCAATATGGTGTAGTGGTCTGGAGCTGTGAGCAGGTCTGACCCTGCAACAGCAAGACATGGAAAAGATCCTCCCTCAGCTGCCGGGTTTGCTCCTTGCCCACAGCCCTTGTGCCCCAGCCCTGGCAGCAGCTCCCCGGGCCGGCTGAGAGCTGAGCCTGGCAGGCAGCAGAGTCCCTGCCCAGCACAGTGCCCTATGCTGCAGGACCCTGCTCTGCAGGACAGCCCTGGGCACCCCTGGCTGCACCCCCGGCTTCACAGCTCTTCCAAAGTGCCCCAAAACAGCCCCTGCTCACCCATCCCATCAGCTGGGGCTGGGCCAGCTTTAGGAGATGCCTCCAGGAGCTGCCCCTGCACTGCCCTGCAGCCCCAGACTCACCATGTGCAGCCCTGCCAAGATTCCTCCTGCAGGGAGCTCTCAGCCCTCCTGCCAGTGCTGAGCCCCTTGAAGCTCTGTCTGTGCCCTGCTGGTGTCCCTGAGCTGCCCTGGCAGTGCCCTCAGCCCTGCTGGGCTGTGCAGAGGAGCTGCTCACCAGCAGAGCTGTCTCTTTGAAGCTCTTCTTGCTTGCCAGGAGCTCCCTGTGTGCCAGGAGCCTGGCCCAGCTCAGCAGCACAGCAACAGCCCCAGGCATTTCATGACCCTCAGGGGGTTTGATGTTGTTTACATGAGACTCAGCCCCTGAGGGTAAGTTCAAACAATTTTTCAAGAAGTCAAAATGAGATTGAAACACTGAAGTTTCTTGTAGTACTAATGAATCTCAATGAGGGACACAACTGAGAACGTGTCCCCATGTCCCAGTTAGAGCAGAAATCTGCAGACAGTGATGACAAGGATGGACAAGCAAGGAAAAATATGACTCCGATGCTGAATAAACCTTGACTTGTTTCCTTAATCTAACAGGCCAAACCCTGACCCCCAGCCCCTGGGAAGGCAGATCCTTTCCCTGACTCATTCCTCAGGGCTCTTCCTGGGGCACTGGGATGTGGGATGTGCAATGCCAAGGGCAGGACCATGGGGTGGCACCTGCCAGGCTGCTGAGCAGGGACAAGGAGGCCACGAGGCCCCAGGGCTGCAAGGGGCACTCCCCTCCTCCTGGCCTCAGGGGCACAGACAGCAGCCATGGCCAAAGGCCTGCAGAAGGTGGCTGTGTCAGGGCCTTTCAGCTTCTCCCCCTCCCTGTCTCCTCTCCAGCCCAGGCTGTCCTACGGTGTCCATGCCCTGCCCCTTTCCCTGCAGGCTGTCGTCATCCCCCCGGCTGCCCCACCTGGCTGGCACCTTCCTGCACTGACATCTCTGCGTCCTCCCTGGCTCTTCCTGCACACACAAAGCCTTGGGCTCAGCCAGACTCTTTCTGGGTGATGTGTTGCAGCACAGTGTTTTCCATGGAGTGAAATTCCTTTTTCCTCATGTTCACTCAGGACCTCCCCAGCTGAACTTGGTATTAATTCTTTCTTTCTCATGCTCTTTTCTGCTCTGACAAAAGGATCCACCATCTCTAAATCCTCCCTTCAAGCCCTCTGAGGTCTGTCCTGTACTGTCCTCAGTCTCCACACCATTGAGGCCACAGCTCCTTAGCCCCTCTCTAGTGCTCATGTGCTTGAGACCTTTCAAGCCCATCTTGGGAGATCTCTGGGCACTCACAGATGTTTTTGCAGATGAAAATGTCGTACTCATACTCTAAGGAAATCACAGTTGCCATGACAACCATCATACATTCCCATTGCTACAGTGAGTTACCTTGGAAATAGAATACATTCCCATTGCCACAGTCAGTTACCATGGCAACCATAATACATTCCCATTGCTATAGTCTGTTACCATGGCAACCATCATACTTCCCACTGCTACAGTCAGTTACCATGGCAACCATCATACTTCCCAGTGCTACAGGCAGTTACCATGGCAAGCAGTATGCATTCCTATTGCTACAATAGGTGACCATGGCAACAATCACATATTCCCATTCCTACCGTCAGTTACCATGGCAACCATCATACATTTCCCGTCACTATGGTCGGTTACCATGGCAACCATCAAACATTCCCATTTTTAGTGTGAGTTCTCATGGCAACCATCATACAGTCTCATTGCTATGGTCGGTTACCATGGCAACCATCACACATTCCCATTGCTGTGGTCGGTTACCATGGCAACCATCATGCATTCCCATTGCTATGGTTGGTTACCATGGCAACAATCATGCATTCCCATTGCTACAGTCAGTTACCATGGCAAACAGCATAGATTCTCATTGCCACAGTCAGTTACCGTGCCAACCATCATACCTTCCTGTTGTGACACTCGGTTATCATGGCAACCATTATACATTCCCGTTTCTACAGTCAGTTACCATGGCAATCATCATACATTTCCATTATTAGGGTCGGTTACCATGGCAACTATCATACATTCCCATTGCTATAGTCAGTTACCACGGCAACCAGCACAAATTTTCATTGTCACAGTCAGTCACCATAGCAAACAGCATATATTCCCATTGCTACAGCCGGTTACCATGGCAACTGTTATACTTCCCACTGGTACAGTCTGTTACCATGGTAACCAGCATACATTCCAATTGCCATGGTCAGTTACTATGGCAACCATCATGCAGTCTTATTGTATGGTCGTTTACCATGGCAACCAACATTTCCGTTGCTACGGTCAGTTACCATGGCAGCCATCACACAGTCACGTTGCTACAGTCATTTACCATGGCAACCACCACACATTTCCGTTGCTACGGTCAGTTACCATGGCAACCATCATACGTTCCCATTGTTATAGTCAGTTACCATGGCAACTATCATACTACCCACTGGTAAAGTTGGTTACTATGGCAACCATCATACATTGTTATTACTATGGTCGGTTACCATGGCAACCATCATACAGTCACATTGACATGGTGAGTTACCATGGCAACCATCATACATTCCTATTGCTATGGTCAGTTACCATGGCAACTATCATATATTCCCCTCAGTATGGTTTGTTACCATGGCAGCCATCATACATGTCCATTGCTACAGTGAGTTATGATGGCAATTATCATACATTCCCATTGCTACGGTCAGTTACCATGGCAACCATCATACGGCCCACTGGTAAAGTTGGTTACTATGGCAATCATCATACATTCTTGTTGCTGCAGTCGGTTACCATGGCAACCATCGTGCATTCCCGTTTCTTTGGTCAGTTACTATGGTAACCATCATATGTCCCCATGGCTACAGTCAGTTACCATGGCAACCATCAGACATTCCCTTTGCTATTTCGGTTTCCATGGCAACCATCATACATTCCCATTGCGATGGTCGGTTTCCATGGCAACCATTACACATTTCCATTGCTACAGTCAGTTCCCATGGTATCCATCATCCCTTACACTGGTAAAGTCGGTTACTATGGCAACCATCATACATTCTTATAACTACAGTCAGATACCATAGCAACAATCATACATTCCCGTTGTTACAGTCAATTACCATGGAAACCATCATACATTCCCATTGCTATGGTCAGTTACCATGGCAACCATCATACATTCCTGTTTCTAAAGTTATTTACCATGGCAATAATCAAACATTTCCATTACTACAGTTGGTTACCATGGCAACTATCACACATTCCTTTTGTTACAGTCAGTTACCATGGCAACCAGCACACAATCTCCTTGCCATGGTCAGTTACCATGTCTAAGTTCAGTTACCACAGCAACCACCATACATTCCCATTCCTACAGTTGGTTACCATGGCAACCATCATACTTCCCACTGCTACAGTCAGTTACCACGGCAAACAGCATATATTCCCATTGCTACAGTCAGTTACCATGACAACCACCAAACACTCCCATGACTACAGTTGGTTACCATGGCAACCATTACACAGTGCCATCACTACAATCGGTTGCCATGGCAACCATCATACATTATCATTGTGATGGTCAGTTACCATGGCAACAAACATAAGTTGTCATGTCTAAGTTCAGTTACCACATCAACCATCATACAGTCCCGTTGCGACGGTCAGTTACCATGGCAACCATCATACATTCCCTTTGCTATGGTTGGTTACCATGGCAACCATCATACTGCCCACTGGTAAAGTTGATCACTATGGCAACCATCATACATTGTTACTACTACAGTCGGTTACCACGGCAACCACCTTACATTCCCATCGCTAAGGTCAGTTACTATGGCATCCTCTTGGTTCCTCTTGGAGAGAAGCAGATGCAGATGAGCCTCCCTGTTGTCCACCAACCTTTAGAGCAGCTGTACTCTAGAGGCCTGTGTCCCAAGGGCTGTCTTGACCAAGACCCTGCACAAACCTCTTGGACTCTTTCCATCCTCTCGTGGGGCCTTTCCAGTGAATTCCAGGGTTATCAAAGCCAACTTGAATGGGCTCTTGGTCTCACTCCACAAGGTCACCCAAACCACTCTCTCCTCTCACCCTCACCCACAAAAGTTCACCCAATTTGTTCATCCCCTAGAGCAGCTCCACAGCTCCAAGAAGCTCCTTCCCACTGAGGACACCTCTCTCCTGCTCTTTCTCTCCTCTGTCTCCCTGTCCTTCTCTCCCAACCCATCAGAGCCCTGCAACCTGGGAACTGTCTCAGCAGGCCTGGGCTGTTATTGCCTGCAAGTGGAATGAAGAGAGACTTGGGGCTGCAGCTCCTCCTGCCTGTGCCCCACACACAGGGCATTGGGGCCTGTCTGGCTGCAGCCCCTCAGCGGGGGCACTGGGGGTAAGAACAGACTTGCAGTGGGGAAAGCTGCTCTGAAAGCCCCCAGAGCTGGGCTGTGCAGAGGCTTTCCTGACAATGGCCTTGGGGGTGGAAGTGCTGGGACTCAGGCCCAGGGGGAAAATCCCAGGCCTGATCCCTGAGGAGATCAGCACATGCTGCTGAAATGCTGGGGGAGAGAAGAGCCAGCAGAGGGAGGAAACAAGTGTGGACAGCCTGGGCTGATGGGATTTGGACTCGTGCCTGGCCCGGCCTTGGCTGGGCAGAGAAGGGACAGCCTTTGTGTCCCTGCAGGGCTGGGATTCACTCCCTGCCCCAAAGGCACCCAATGGGTCTGAGAAGCCCTGGGTGGTGCCTGTCCCACAACTGCTGGGAATGGGGACGGGCTTCCTGCACAGGCCCTGTGCTGTCCAGGGCAGCTGCTGCACTTGTGCTGCAGAGCCCTGGCACCTCCCCTGGCACTACAGGCCCCTCTTTGGCTGTTCAACCCAGGCTGCCCTCAATTAGATTCAGCAGTGAAGGGATGTCCAGGAGACAACTGCCATTGTACTCTGAGGACATGTAGAAAATACCCTGATAAAGAACAGCAGAGACACCTCTCTCCCTGTGCCACCTGACTCCATTTGGTCACCTGAACACCTCTAGGGGCTGCCCTGGACAGAAGAAACAGTGGCAGGTTCCCTTGTCCTACATGGGGGCCCCTTCTGCCACTGAAGTTGGCCAAAGCAATGTCCCAGCAGCCTCCAAGGAGATCCCACAGCTGCTGCCCTGTCCCTAGGAACTGCTCCACTGGAGCCTGCAGTTCCCAGCAGGAATCTCGGTCACCTCTGGCCCCTCAGAAGGAACCAGGGCTTTGCGTCCCAGCAGGTCACTCCTGGATTTGGTCTTCCTTCATTGCTATGGGAGCTGGGACAAGGAGTCACCTGCAGGTGCCTGTTTTGGGCCCACTGAAGTGGGGCAGGAGGAATCCCAGCCCATGGGGGTTGTGGAGGGAGCTGAGTGTCCTTCTGGCCCCAGGTCTGCAGAGCCAAAAGGAGACACCTCTGTTGACTCAGCTGAGTCCCTTCCCTCAGTGCAGGTGAAGGAGATCCCTCCTGGCCACTGTCTGGGTTTCCTGTCTAATGATGGGACAGGAAAAGGGGACTCTTGGACTTAACTCAGTCTCTGTTTGGAGAAATGACCCTGCTGAAAGAAGTGTCTGTGCCCAGCTGAGAGAAGGCACATCATTATTTCCTTTAACTGTGTACCAGCAGGTTCCCCTGGAGCCCCAGGGAGAGCTGGAGGGAGCCCAGAGGGGCAGAGCAAGGGCTGCCTGGGGCTGTTGCTGTGCTGCTGAGCTGGGCCGGGCTCCTGGCACACAGGGAGCTCCTGGCAAGCAAGAAGAGCTTCAAAGAGACAGCTCTGCTGGTGAGCAGCTCCTCTGCACAGCCCAGCAGGGCTGAGGGCACTGCCTGCAGCACCCAGGGCACAGGAGAGAAGGCAGAGAGATGAGAGGCAGCCTGGGCTGGGAGGTGACTGAGCTCTCACTACACGAGAAACCTTCCCAGGATTTGAAGGAAGAATTCTCTGGCTGTAGGAAAGTTCTACTTGCCTTCCTGGAGGCATCTCCTAAAGCTGCCACATCCCACAGCTTCCAGGATCTTTCAGCAGGACTCTCCCAGTTGCTGCAGTGCAGGGGAAGTGGCCATATGGCAGAGCAGGGCAGGAGCTGCAGGCAGCAAGGGCAGAGAGGAGAAGGGAGCAGGAGGTTGAAGGGATCCTGGGGTGGGAGGACAGGGCAGAGCTGCTCAGGGCAGGAACCTTGCCAGCCCTTTGCCACGGTCAGGCTGTGGCTGCAGAGCAGTGCAGGTGAGTTGCTGCAAGTGCCTCTGCCAGCTGCCAAATGGCAGCAGTGGCAGGAGCTGTCAGGATGGCTCTGCTGGATTTGCTGGGGTGCAGCAGGAGAAGCTGGTGCAGAGCAGGACTTGCTGCTGCCCCCTCAGAGGCCCAGGGCCAGAAGGTTCCCTGTGGCAGGGCTGGCTGTGGGGTGGGAAGGTGGGGGTGCAGCCAGGGGTGCCCAGGGCTGTGGGGCAGAGCAGGGTCCTGCCCCCAGGGCTCTGTGTGCTGGGGCAGGGACTCTGCTGCCTGCCAGGCTCAGCTCTCAGCCCGGCCAAGGAGCTGCCACAGCCCTGCAGGGAGAAGGGGTGGGTGGAAGGAGTGACCCCTCAGGGCAGGGCAGGGATGGGCAGGGCCCTTCAGCTGCAGGCTCAGGGCTCCTCACAGCTTCAGCTCCACCTCCTGCCATTTCCAGGGGCCCTTCTCAGGAAGCACATCCCCCAGAACACCTCCCCCTTCCCAGCCACCGCAGGCTGTCTGGGATCTGCTCTGCAGCCCCTGCCCAGGCAGAGCTGCCCCTGGGCACTGGGCTGGGGATGGCTCTGGCAGCACTGGCAGGGAGCTGAGCTGGGCACAGGCAGGGGCTGCTGGCAGGAACAGCTCCTCACCCAGAGACAGGCAGGCAGGGAGAGGCAGCTGCTGCCACAAGGGCTGGCCAGGGGGATGTGGGTCCCTCCCTGCTGTCCCTGTGGCACAGACCCCTTCCCTGAGCAGCTCCTGCCTGGGCTCCTTTCCCAGCCGAAGCAGAGCCTGTGCCCTCAGGCCCACGGGGGCTGGGCTGTGCATTGCCCTGCAGCAGCCAGAGCCCAGGAAGGGACAAGACCCTGATTTCCAGCTGTCTCTCTGTGTCCCTCCTCCCTTGGCAGCAGCACTGTGGCATTTCACTGCCATCCCCTGCTGCCTGGGCTCTCCTTGTTCTCACCAATGGGTTTTCTGAACCACTGTGGGGTTTGGAGTGGGGCAGATTCTTGTCCAGACACAACCCCTTTGGGTGCTGCTGTGGGGATGTGTCTGTGGGAGCCAAGTGCCCAAGTGCCCTCCAGGCACTTTCAGGGGATTCAGCTGTTTGCCTGGGTGTCCTGCAGGGCTGCAGGTGCCCTCCAGAAGGGCACAGCTCTGCCATAGGATCTCTGTGCTGCACAGGATCCCCATGGAGAAAACTCCTCAGTGCTAAATCCATGGAAATGCTCTGGGCAGCTGCAATCAGCATTTAGTGTCTCAGTCTGGGAGGGGAGAGATGAAAAGGTGAGGAGTGTGTCAATCTGTTCTTTGCACAGGGATTCCTGGATCTCTGTGCAGTTTCTCTGTAGGGGAACAGTGGAGTGTGATGCTCCTCCAGCTCCAAGCTGCCAGCACAGGGCAGCTGAGCACAGGACTGATGGGCAGAGCAGCTCTTCTCTCTGCACTAGGGGACTGTCCCCATGCCCCTCAGAACCCACAAGACTTGACCTGCAGTGCAATAGAAATGTCAGGGATTTCAAACCTCCACAACCACTCCTAAATGTGGCAGGTGCAAGTGGGTGAACAAATAGAAAGAATTCCCTCAGCTCAGTCCTTCATTTGGGCAAATTGCAAACAGCAAAGCTGAGAAACCCTTTGATGTATCAGGAGTACATTTAATTCAAGATCACCCCGCATTCCAAGTTCCCTCTCTGAGCAGAGTAAGAAGGAGCCCTTGGGAGCCCATCACAGAGTTAGTGTTTCCTCTGGTCCCCTCAGCCAGCAAAAGGCAGAGCTCAGGGGAGGGAGCTGCAGGAAGGTCTGAGTGAGGAGAGAGAGCCTGAGAGTGGGGTGGCTGAGATGTGTAATGTTTGTCTGCAGAAGCCTGGTCTAACTCAGCAGTGACTTTTCCTCCTCAACAGATCAAAATACCCTGGGGAAGGAGAAATGTCCAACAGCAGCTCCATGGCCCAGTTCCTCCTCCTGGCATTTGCAGACAGGAGGGAGCTGCAGCTCCTGCACTTCTGGCTCTTCCTGGCCATCTCCCTGGCTGCCCTCCTGGCCAACGGCCTCATCCTCAGCGCCGTAGCCTGTGACCACCACCTGCACACCCCCATGGGCTTCTTCCTGCTCAACCTCTCCCTCACAGACCTGGGCTGCATCTGCACCACTGTCCCCAAAGCCATGCACAATTCCCTCCAGGACACCACAACCATCTCCTACACGGGATGTGCTGCACAGCTCTTTTTTCTTGCCTTTTTCATGTCAGCAGAGTTTTCCCTCCTCACCATCATGTGCTACGACCGCTACGTTGCCATCTGCAAACCCCTGCACTACGGGACCCTCCTGGGCAGCAGAGCTTGTGCCCACATGGCAGCAGCTGCCTGGGCCACTGGCTTTCTCAGTGCTCTGCTGCACACAGCCAATACATTTTCCCTGCCCCTGTGCCAGGGCAATGCCCTGGGCCAGTTCTTCTGTGAAATCCCTGCCATCCTCAAGCTCTCCTGCTCACAGTCCAACCTCAGGGAAATCTGGCTTATTGTGGTTAGTTGCTGTTTAGGGTTTGGTTGTTTCATTTTCATTGTTTTCTCCTATGTGCAGATCTTCAGGGCTGTGCTGAGGATCCCCTCTCAGCAGGGACGGCACAAAGCCTTTTCCACCTGCCTCCCTCACCTGGCCGTGGTCTCCCTGTTTATCAGCACTGGCATGTTTTCCGACATGAAGCCCCCCTCCATCTCCTCCCCATCCATGGACCTGGTGGTGGCAGTTCTGTACTCAGTGGTACCTCCAGCACTGAACCCCCTCATCTACAGCCTCAGGAACCAGGAGCTCAAGGATGCCATAAGGAAAATGATGACTGGATGTTTTTTTAAGAAGCAATAAATTGCATCTTTTCTTCTGCACAACACTCATTGTGTAACCCTTTAGTGGCCCAGCCTGCCTTCTAAAGCTTTTGATAGTGTTTGGGGTGGGGGGGCTTTCCTGTTTTTTTCCTCTGTTCATGTCATTAACACTGAAATTTTATTCTTCATCCCCTATAATTCACTCTCTACCAATTTTTTTTGATCCACAAAATGTACTAATCAGGAATCATGCTTTGTGTGCATTTAAACAAAATAAAAGTTTGTGCAGCAAGGTATTTGTCAAACATCCTCCCTGTAATAGTTTTTACATGACGAATCACAATCTCTGAGTGGAAGAAAGAAAATAATTTTTTTTCCCTGATCCTTCCTCCAAGACCTCCCCTGACCCTGGAGGACAATTCCAGGTTTGCAGCTGTGGAGATGAAAAGAGTCCCAGCACTGCCAGGGAGCCCCAGAACTGGGTCTGTTCAGAGCTGCTCTCTTTGCACTCCCACCCTCTCCTTTCCTGTCCGTGCCCAAGGCCTGAGTGCTCTGGCAGCTCAGTCACTGTCCTGCTGTGGGTCAGGCCTGTGAGCAAAGGCAGGGACAGGCCCTGGGCACTGCTGGGACAGGGCTGGGCTCCACAACAGCAGTTCCAGCAGCAAAGGGGTTCCCCTCCAGGCACTTCCTGAAGGCTGAGGTCTTTTCCCAACATTGGTATCGAGAAGAAGTCCAAGGAATAAACACTCCAAAGTCTTGTTGCTTTGCTTGTTTCTCCATGGAGACAGTGCAGTGAGGTCAGGGACCCACTGGGACTGTAGGGACTGAGGGCTGGTTCAGATGTTGTGTGTTGGTGGCCGATGGCCAATGGAGATGCCAAATAATCTCCAAGTCACCTGCCTGGGGCTCTGCAGCTTGTGAGGGCTCTGATGGCAGGTGAGGACTTGTCTGTAGGAACTCAGGAAGTGCAGGAGAGCACAGAGGATCTGCAGGGACAGCCCGTCCCATCCAGTCAGCAGGGAATGGAGCCCTGGAGCAGAATCCTGCCCACACTGAAGTCACCCAGAGATCAAGTACTAAATCTTGCTGTGAAGTGACAAATAGAGCTCTGCAAACCCAGGGGACACAGCAGGTACAGGGAAAACTCTTGCAAGTGACTTCTCTTGCCCTCAGTGAACTTCCACAGGTTGACCAAGAGCAGCCCCCAAAGCCATGTCCCAGCTCTGGAACAAGGCAGGGCCCCTCTGAGCCCCCTCCATGGCCACACAGGAGCGTCTGTGGGAGGTGGTCAGTGGCAGGGAGCACCATCAGCTGGCTCTGCCTCCCAGCTGGAGCAGCACAGTCCAACAGAGTCCCCCATGGCCCCGGGCCCCACAGCCTCCCTGCTCTGCAGAGCAGCCCCCCCAGCTCAGGGGCTGTGGGGAGCACAGGCAGGGGGTGCAGGAAGGGCTGCTCAGGCCAGCACAGACGTGTTCCCCTGGGGAAAGGCTCTGTGGGGAGATGGGATGTGCCAGGAGAAGAGCAGGACACCCTGTGTGAGCAGAGGGGCCATGGGAAGAGGCTGCCCTGTCCCTGGGGAAAAGAGGGGGCAAAGCAAAATGTGGGAAACTCTCTGGTCTGAGATCAGTTGTGCTGCCCAAGAACACGCTGACTCCAGAGGTGTCCAAGCGGGGCAGAGCCGGCGACTCCGGTCCGTGCGGCAGCGGGGGGGAGGCAGCGGCTCTGCTTGATTCCATGGAGTTGTGGGGAGGCACAGTGGCCCCTTGGTTCCAGGAGGTTCTGAGATGTCTCAGGGTTCCTTTGGTTCCATGAGGTCCTGCAGTGTCACATCGGCCCCTTGAGTCCATGAGGTTCCTCAATGTCACAATGGCCTCTTGATTCCATGAAATTCCACTGTGGCCCAGGGTTTCTTTGTTTCCAAGAGGCCCTGCAGTGCCACAATGGCCTACTGATTTCATGGGTTTCTGCAGTGTCACAATGTCCCCTTTTTTTTAGGAGGTTGCCCACTGTCCCTGGGTTCCTTTGGCTCCATGGGGCCCTGCAGTGTCCCAGTGGCCTCTTGATTCCATGGGTTTACCCAGTGTCACAATGGCCCTGTAATTCCATGAGGTTCTGCAGTTTCACAGTGGCTCCTTGAGTCCATGAGGTTGCACCGTGTTGTCACAAAGCTGAGCACATCCTGATGAAAGTTCTGAGGAGGTTAGGAGGAACTGGGACAAAAGGGAAGGAAAACTGGGGAAGGAAAGAGGGGCATGGCCAAGAGAGAAGAAGGATTTTGATGAGGTGAAACCAGATTCAGGGAATGCTGAGGGTGCTGAAACACTGTGCAAACATTCCTTTATGCAGTTTGTAACCCTAAGCCCCAACGCTACCCAAAAGTGCTGCCACTCCCACTGAAAAGAAATCCACTGCTCTAATTCCAAGGCAGAAAAAGCCCAAACCCAGAACTCCAGACTCTTATTCGTCCTCTAATGCCCACCCCAATCCCAAACCTGTATCACCAGTATGACAAGCCAAGCTTTAATCCTGACCCAGCCCAAAACCCTCTTCCCCTAATCCTGAACCAGACACTGCCAGCAGAACAACAAACCTCCCAAAGTTCTGCCTCATCCCCACCCTGAGCTCTAAACCCCAAGCCCTGACCATTCAGCACCCCCACAGCCCTTGGGAGCAGGGCAAGGACCTGGAGGGCCCCGAGCAGGCCCAGGGGGTTGGCAGAGGAATGGGAGGTGACCTGGATCTGCTCAGCTCTGCAGTGACCCCCAGGAGAAGGGCCTGGGCTCTGGGAGGGATGTCCTGTGGCACAGGGGCTCAGGATCCAAGTTCAGAAGGCCAAGTGCACATGGCAACAGCCAGAGCTGGTGCAGAGACATCAGGGAGGGTCTAGAAATGCTGCTGGGAGGGGGTGGGAAAGCAGGAGGGGTGTGTGCAGCCTGCAAGGCCAGAGCAGCAGCAGGGCCAGGGCAGGACAGCCTGCAGGAGAGATGGCCAAGGGCTCTGGCAGGGCTGCAAGGCCCAAAGGCACCCAGGCCTTTGTCCCCTTGCCTCTGGCAGCTGCCTCTGCCACTCAGGCCACCACAACCAACTTGCCTGGCAGGTTCTGCCCTTGGGTTCTGCCTCGCCCCTCCCTCAGCAGCCTGGCAGGGGTTGCCCAGTTTTGGGCCTTTGTTGTTCCTCCCCCTCCCATCCCAGTGCCCCCCAAACAGCCCTGAGCCAGCCGGGAGGGACAGGATCTGCTGGGCCAGGGCCTGGGGCTCAGGCCTTGGCCTTTGTGCTCCACAAAACCAAGGCAGGCTTTGCTCAGCAGTGCAGGGGCCTGCCCAGAGCCTTTGTCTGCCTGCACTCCTGGCCTCCAAGGAGCTGCTCCAAGGAGTCCCTGGGGAGGCTTTGGCAGTGCCTGCCCTCAGTGGGGCCCAGCAATGCTTCAAGGCACTTGCAGTTTGGCTTCTGACTTCTTCAGCAGCTGCTTCAATCTTCTCTCAGTACCTCAGGATCATGGGCTGGGCTGCAAACACCCCGTGGGGCTCATTAAATTCCAGAAATCCCTCAGGATCTCTTTGTCTTCCTTTAATTGTCTTCAAGGCAATTTCAAAACAAGTCTTCAAAGTTTGTACTTTTTTTTTTTAATTCAATTATGGATATTTTTAAGTTCAGAGAAGAGGTGATGAATGTGTTCTCCAAGTGATCTTGATGCTGAGTGTCTCCTCAGGAGATCCACACTGACCCTGGATGATCAACCTTGCTCCTCACCCCCAACCTCACCAGTTCTGACATGGCCCATCTTGGACTGACAGCTGATGCAACTCCAAACACACTGTGGGACTCATTAAAAAACTGAAAAACAAATTCTTTCTCTTCCTTTCATTGTCTTCAAGTCTTCAAGACTTCTACAGTTAATTAGAGTTGTTTTGTAGTTTAGCTAAGGAGGAAGATTTTAAAGTGAACATCATGAAAAATATATATTTTTGAGGAAATGGAATGATTTACACAGAGCCTTGAGATGCAAGAGGGTCAGGGCACAAAGGATTTGTATCCAAAGATAAGGGGGCAAAAGACATTAGTAGCACTTAATCATTGACCAATTGAACAATTATCAAGTGATTCAGTAGCATTTGCTACAATTTTAACAGTGACTGAATTAGAGATTCACAATAACAACATTCCCACCACAGTCAATTCACATCCACACCCAGGTAGAAATGTGTGGACACATCAATAGCTGGGTGTGGAAAGGTCCCTCTCCAAAATTCTCCTGGTTGTCAGGGAAACACTCCCCCAAATCCCTTTGTGTTTCCCACCAGACAAGGGTCACAGCTGGAGGAGTGTTTGTGGAGGGGGATCAGAATTGTCCTGGGCATCAGCGAGGGTCTTTGGAGTGTTGCAAACTGGAGGGTTCCCGAGCTGGGAGAGGCTGCCAGAGGTGTCCCACTGAGAGGGAGGTGCTGGGGAGCTGCCAGGGCCTCCCTCAGCCCTGCTGGTTGTGGGCTCCCAAGGTGACTGGCTTTAGTTATCTGCTGAATTTCCATCCTGGTGTCAGGAATGACTGGAGTTTCCAAACTATTTGGGAATTGTATCCAAACTGTTCCATTTGGGCTGTGATTCAGGCAGGGAATATTCCAAGGCTTTCATGGGATGACTGATTATCCTGTGTTCCCCAACTGTTCCACTCCGGATTGTTCCCAGCTGTATCATCCAGGAGCACCTGGTCCAGTCCAGGGACACTTCCCCACACCCCTGCTCCAGTCCAGGGGCTCTTCATTGCTCAGCTGGTTTGGTCAAGGCTTGTCAGGAGCTCCTGAGATCATACTTATAAGAAGGATGGGCACAGACTTAGTTGTAATAAGACAAGTGATAATGGTTTTCAACTAAAAAAAAGCAGATTTGAACTAGATATAAGGAAGAAATTTTTTACACTGAGGGTGGTGAAACACTGTCACGGGTCACCCAGAGAGGTCATAGATGCCCCAGCCTTGGAAACATTCAAGGCCAGGTTAGAAAGGGCTGTGAGCAACCTGATCTAGTTGAAGGTGAACCTGTTCATTGTGGGGGAGTTGGACTAGATGACCTATAAAGGTCCCATATGATTCAAACTATTTAGGATTCTATAGTTCTTTCTTATCCTACAGAACCAAGGCTGACAAGGATCACCCAGGTTTCAGACCCAGCTGAGCATCCCCTTTGATGGCCCATCTGGCAGCTCTGCTAAAAAGCTGCTGCAAAGAACCTCCAGACCTAAAGCAGCTTTTGTGCTGGGCTCAGCTGTGGCTCTCAGGGCTGGGGGTTGGCTTTTGGCTGCCAGGTGCCCACCAAGACTCTTTCTCACTCCTCCTTCTTCTCCACCCACCTTGATGCCTGCAGGGTTGTTTCTCCCACATTTCTGTCACTCTCTGCGTTACAGCACCCTGGATTTTATCCTTTCTCCAAAGGGTTATCACAGAGGTGCCTCTGAATTTGCTTTTTGGCTCAGCTTTGGGCACTGGCTGGTCCATTTTGGAGCCACCTGAAACTGGCTCTCTCTGACCCAGAGTCAACTCTTGATCTCCTCTTCCCTAAGGGAAACCTGCAGCCCCCTCCCTGCTACCAAACCTGATCCACAGGGTCATTCAAGTGCCCAGGAATAGAGGAGGTCATTGATCCCATTATTCCTCAGGCTGGTTAAACAAGACTTTGTCCTCTTCCTGTCCCTGACTGCAGGTTCTTTGTGTCAGAGCAGAGCTGGGCTGGACCTCAGCCGTGCTTTGCTCCAGAGCCTGCTGGGGTGGGGGCAGATGGCAATGGAAGAGTTGGGTTGGACTGGATGATCCTTGTGGGTCCCTTCCACCTCAGCATATTCTGTCATTCTGTGTTTGTTTGGGTTTGGTTTGGTTGTGTTTGGTCTTTTTCCCCCCTTTTGAATTGCTTTTCCTCTGACCCATGAGTTTTTTCTTCATTGTCTTGGGCCTTGCTGGGCACCTGATGGCAGGACAAGTTTCTCCAACTCACTCATCTTGACCACATTTTTTGTCCAAGTCACCATTAACTAGACGAGGTTTCTCACAGACTCGCTGCAACTTGGCATCATCCACAAAGGAGTGGAAAGTGCATTTCATCCCATCACCCAGAGACATGATAAAGATGTTCCATAGGAATGGTCAAGGGCTGGTCCCTGATGGATGTCACCTGGGAGTTGCTGCCAAGAGGAATTTGTGCCATGACTTTTGACCCTCATCAGTCATTCAACTTCCCACTCACCACATGTTTCACTTCTCCAGTCCAGCTGTCACCAGTCTGGCTCTAAGAGACCACAGGAGACCATGTCAAAGGCCTTGAAAAAGTCTGGGCACACAACATCCCTTTTCTTTTGCCTCCCACAGGGGTTCTGCAATCCCTGCCTTGTCCTTCCCATGCCTGGCAATGGCTGCAGCAGGACTTGCCATATCCCCTTCCCTGCTGAGCCTGAACAGTCTGGAACTCTGCCAACCCTCCTTGCTGCCCTGTTTGCAGACTGCTTCCGTGTCTGCCTTTGCCAAGGCCCCAGGAAGCTCTGGGATGGCTCTGGCCTTTCCAAGGGTTTGGGAGAGGTCTCCCAGTGACACTGCCCAGACTTCTCAATATCCCTGACACCAAAACCTTTTCAGTATCCCACAGTTCCAGTTCAGTGCTCAGGACACAACACATATTCTCATGGTTCTTCAGGAGAAAATTAGAAGTGGTTTCATTAGAGAGGTCAGCTGGTGGAGCAGCCCAGTCTGGTCTGGCCCCACAGCAGTGCCCAGCCCAGGGTGCTGCAGAGCTCTGGGCACTCCCCCCACAGCCCCAGCCCCTCTGAAGGGCACAGCAGCTCCTGAGGCACAGAGAGGAGTCTCAGCATCCCCATCAGCTCAGGGGCTGGACACTCAGCATGGCAGCAGGAAATGGAGGTCAGGGAAAGTGCAGGAGCCCTGGTGTCACCTGCAGGAGATGCCCAGCACAGCCTGACTGTGCCCCTCAGTGCCAGCCCCTCTGCCCAGCCCAGCCCAGAGTCCTGGCCCAGGGACAGAGCAGCCTGTCCCCAGGGGGGCTGCAGAAAGAGGTTTCTCTGTGTCAGGGATTCCTCTCTGCAGGCCCAGAAATGCTGCCTTGCTCTTCTGCAGGGACATCCCTTTGCCCAGGTCAGTGTGTCCAGGCTGCCTTGGCCAGTTGCAGATCCCAGCCTGGGATCCCTGCAGGGCCCTGAGCTGCAGGTGCTGCTCTGCACAGGGAGGGGCTGTGGCACCCTGGGCTGAGCCTGCACTGGCCATGCTGGTCAGGGTGGGGAGCAGACCCAGCAGGATGGGGATCACTCCTCTCCACCCTCTGCCATAGTCCTGGAAGGCTCAGTAGCCCAGAACAAGGCTGGGCAGGACCATGGGCTGTTTCCAATGGCACAAAGGGCAGGGCAGGGCTCCACTCCATGCAGCCTGTGGGCTGGAGAGTTCTTCAGGACACCCTCCTGGAAATCCCAGCCCTGGCTCTGGTACAGCCCCCCCTGAACTGGGGAGGCACAAGGGGAGTTCACTGTGGGTGAGACGAGTCACTGACCAGAGTCCTTTCTCTGTTCCTGCTGCATCCCCTGGGGTTGCAGAACTCTCCTTTACCAGTTCACAGGCAGATTTAGGACTTGATCTCTGGGTGACTCCAGCCTGGGCAGGATTCTGCTCCAGGGCTCCATTCCCTGCTGACTGGATGGGACGGGCTGTCCCTGCAGATCCTCTGTGCTCTCCTGCACTTCCTGAGTTCCTACAGACAAGTCCTCACCTGCCATCAGAGCCCTCACAAGCTGCAGAGCCCCAGGCAGGTGACTTGGAGATCATTTGCCACTGGCCACCAGCACAGAACATCTGAACCAGCCCTCAGTCCCTCAAGTACCCCAGTGAGTCCCTTCTCTCACTGCAGGGACTGAATGGGGAAACAAGCACAGCAATGAGACTTTGCAGAGTCTATTCCTTGGCCTTGTTCTTTACACCAACCTTTGAAAAGAACAAAGTCTTCAGGAACTGCCCAGGGGGACCCCCTTTCCTGATGGAAATGATGTGAAGGAGCCCAGCTCTGTGCCAGCAGTGCCCAGGGCCTGTCCCTGCCCATGGTCACAGGAGTGACACCCAGCAGGGACTGAGCTGCCAGAGCACTCAGGCCTTGGGCAAGGAGCAGAAAGGAGAGGGAGGCAGTGGAAAAAGAGCATCTCTGAAAAGGCCAAGAGCTGCTGCTCCCTGGCAGTGCTCCTGTACCAGGACTCTTTACCCCTTCTCCTCTGCACACAGGCACTGCCCTCCAGTTTTAGGGAAGTTGTTGGAGGGAGAATCTGGAAAAAAGAATTCGAGTCCTCAGAGATTGTGATTCCTCATGTACAGAATAACAAAGGCAGGATGTTTGACAAATACCTTGCTGCAAGAACGTTTATTTTGTTTAAATGCACACTGAGAATGATTCTTCATTTACACAATTGTGGGTCAAAACAAAGAGGTATAGAGTGAATTAGATATGAGATGAAAATAAACTTCTGTGTTAACAGCATTAAAAGAGGAAAAAATGTAGGACCCCCCCCCCACCCCCGCCACTCTCAAAAGCTTTAGAAAGCAGGCTGGGCCAGTAAAGTGTTACACAATGAGTGTTCTGCAGAAGAAAAGAGGCAGGTTGTTGCTCCTGAAAAGCATCCAGTCGTCATTTTCCTTATGGCATCCTTGAGCTCCTGGTTCCTGAGGCTGTAGATGAGGGGATTCAGTGCTGGAGGTAATACTGAGTACAGAACTGCCACCACAAGGTCCAGGGATGGGGAGGAGATGGAGGGGGGCTTCAGGTCAGAAAATGCACCAGTGCTGACAAACAGGGAGACCACGGCCAGGTGAGGGAGGCAGGTGGAAAAGGCTTTGTGCCGTCCCTGCTGAGAGGGGATCCTCAGCACAGCCCTGAAGATCTGCACATAGGAGAAAATGATGAAAATGAAACAACAGAACACTAAACAGACACTAACCACAATGAGCCCAAGTTCCCTGAGGTAGCCTGAGTGTGAGCAGGAGAGCTTGTGGATGGCAGGGATTTCACAGAAGAACTGGCCCAGGGCATTGCCCTGGCACAGGGGCAGGGAAAATGTATTGGCTGTGTGCAGCAGAGTATGGAGAAACCCAGCAGCCCAGGCAGCTGCTGCCATGTGGGCACAAGCTCTGCTGCCCAGGAGGGTCCCGTAGTGCAGGGGTTTGCAGATGGCAACGTAGCGGTCGTAGCACATGATGGTGAGGAGGGAAAACTCTGCTGAGAGGAAGAAATAAAAGAAAAAGAGCTGTGCAGCACATCCCATGTAAGAGACGGTAGTGGTGTCCCAGAGGGAATTGTGCATGGCTTTGGGGACAGTGGTGCAGATGCAGCCCAGGTCTGTGAGGGAGAGGTTGAGCAGGAAGAAGCCCATGGGGGTGTGCAGGTGGTGGTCGCAGGCTACAGCGCTGAGGATGAGGCCGTTGGCCAGGAGGGCAGCCAGGGAGATGGCCAGGAAGAGCCAGAAGTGCAGGAGCTGCAGCTCCCGCCTGTCTGAGAATGCCAGGAGGAGGAACTGGGTAAGGGAGCTGCTGTTGGACATTTGTTATTTCTTAGCATAGGGCCTGTTCAGAAAAGGAAAGCACAGGGAACAATTAAGACAGCCCCCTCTCAGCAAAGCCAGTGCAGTTTTCAGGGAAATCCCCTCCAAGTCAAGCCGTTTCTTTTCTCTGGTTTGTGCTCTCTGAGGGTGCTGTGAGGAGCAGGAGCTCTGCCCATGTGCTGCCAAGGACTCAGTTTTGCTCTGCTGCAGTGCAGACACAGAGCTGGTTTGTGACAGCTCTCATGATCACAGGGGATGTCACATGGAATCCAGCTTTGATGGAAAAGCTCAATTCCTGTTCTGGTCTTGGAGAAATTTGGGCTGCAGAAAAGAGGCACAGTGTATCCTTAAAATAATTTTGACTGGGTTTTTTGGTTACAATCATAACACATGGGGATGTTTTTTTAGGGGCAAATTTTTCTAATGACAAATCTGAAGAGTGTTGAGACAGGACAGGCAGAAGAGCTCAGCTCTACCTTGCTTATTGCAGAGCCAGGAGAGCTGCAGTGCCTCTCAGTCTGTTTCCTATCTGCCCTGCACTTTCCCTTGGGCTGCCTTGAAGATGACTTCCCACACAGATTCCTCTTTAAAAACCCCACCAAGATCTGTGCTGAGAGCAGGGCAGCGCTGCTTGAAAGGGCAGCTCTGGGAAGTGTCCCCTGTGCCAGCCCAGAGGTGCAGCCCAGACAGAGCAGGACAGGAGCCCTCCCACAGAGAAGCCAAGGGCTGGGACAGGAGAGTGCCCACCCCCAAGGGAAGGCTCAGCACTGCCCAGGATCCTGTGCTCATTTCTGAGACTGCCTGAAATATTCATCTCTGAGAGTAAAAGAGTTTGAATTTCAGTGCAGCCTCCTGAACGGAGAGAACAATGTCTCTGCTACAATACCTAAGCAGGAAACACACCTCAGGACTAATTCCTTTCCTGTAGCCCCTGTCTTTTGTGAGCTCTGCAAAAAATTCTCCATTCAATATGGTGTAGTGGTGTGAAGCTGTGAGCAGGTCTGACCCTGCAACAGCGAGACATGGTAAAGATCCTCCCTCAGCTGCCAGGTTTGCTCCTTGCCCACAGCCCTTGTGCCCCAGCCCTGGGAGCAGCTCCCCGGGCCGGCTGAGAGCTGCCCCTGGCAGGCAGCAGAGTCCCTGCCCAGCACAGTGCCCTGGCCTGCAGGACCCTGCTCTGCCCCACAGCCCTGGGCACCCCTGGCTGCACCCCCGGCTTCACAGCTCTTCCAAAGTGCCCCAAAACAGCCCCTGCTCCCCCATCCCATCACCTGGGGCTGGGCCAGCTTTAGGAGATGCCTCCAGGAGCTGCCCCTGCACTGCCCTGCAGCCACAGACTCACCATGTGCAGCCCTGCCAAGATTCCTCCTGCAGGGAGCTCTCAGCCCTCCTGCCAGTGCTGAGCCCCTTGAAGCTGTGTCTGTGCCCTGCTGGTGTCCCTGAGCTGCCCTGGCAGTGCCCTCAGCCCTGCTGGGGTGTTCAAAAAAGCTACTCACCAGCAGAGCTGTCTCTTTGAAGCTCTTCTTGCTTGCCAGGAGCTCCCTGTGTGCCAGGAGCCCTGCCCAGCTCAGCAGCACAGCAACAGCCCCAGGCATTTAGTGACCCTCAGGGGGGTTTGATGTTGTTTACATGAGACTCAGTCCCTGAGAGGAAGTTCAAAGAACTTCTCAAGAAGTGAGATTGAAACACTGAAGTTTCTTGTAGTGCTAATGAGTCTCATTGAGGGACATAACTGAGAATGTGTCCTCATGTTCCAGTTAGAGGAGAAAGCTGCAGACAGTGATGACAAGGATGGACAAGCAAGAGAAAGGTGGCTCTGATGCTGAGGAAAACTGGACTTGTTTCCTTAATCAAACAGGCCAAGCCCTGAACCCCAGCCCCTGGGAAGGCAGATCCTGTCCCTGCCTCATTCCTCAGGGCTCTTCCTGGGGTACTGGGATGTGGGATGTGCAATGCCAAGGGCAGGACCATGGGGTGGCACCTGCCAGGCTGCTGAGCAGGGACAAGGAGGCCACAGGGCCCCAGGGCTGCAAGGGCCACTCCCCTCCTCCTGGCCTCAGGGGCACAGACAGCAGCCATGGCCAAAGGCCTGCAGAAGGTGGCTGTGTCAGGGCCTTTCAGCTTCTCCCCCTCCCTGTCTCCTCTCCAGCCCAGGCTGTCCTACGGTGTCCATGCCCTGCCCCTTTCCCTGCAGGCTGTCGTCATCCCCCCGGCTGCCCCACCTGGCTGGCACCTTCCTGCACTGACATCTCTGCGTCCTCCCTGGCTCTTCCTGCACACACAAAGCCTTGGGCTCATCCAGACTCCTTCTGGGTGACCTGTTGCATCACACCATTGCCCTCAGAGTGAAACTCCTTTGTCCTTGTGTCCAGTCTGGACCTCTGCAGCTGCACTTGACATTATTTCTTTCTTTCTCATGCTGTTTCCTGCTATGACAAAAGGATCCTTCATCTCTGAAACCACCCTTCAAGCCCTCTCTGGCTACCCCTGCACTGTCCTCAGTCTCCACACCATGGAGCCCAGAGCTCCTTAGACCCTACGGAGTGGTCATGGGCTTGAGGCCTTTAAAGCCCATGTTGGGAGATCCCTGGGTACTCTCCAAGGTGTTTGCAGATGAACACATGGTGCTCATAGTCTATGGAAATTACAGGGATACATTTTACCAAGGTCTGTAGTGGCAGAACACTTGGCAATGGCTTTGAACTGAAAGTTTGGAGTCTTATATTTATAATAGGAAGAAATGAGGGTGGCAAGAACTCAAGCAGGTCCCCAGAAAACTGGATGTCACATCCCTGGATTTGTCCAAGGCCAGGGAGTGTGAGTAACCTGAATTAGTAAAAGATATCACTGCCCATGTCCAGGGACTTGGACCAGATGATCTTTTATCTCCCTTACAACCCAAACCATTCTGGAATTCTTTGAGTCCAATCTTCTTCTCCAAATAATTGCCATATTTAGGACATGAATTGTCATGTTTTTGGAGCAACCCTTCTAAGCCCAAAAGGCAAAAAAATAATTCAAAGAGAGATCCAAAATATCTCTGTGAAGGCTTCACCTCCCAGGAGATGACCTCACAAATGTAGGTGGGGTTTTCATGCTTGGGGTCTGATACTTATGATGGGCAACAAGGAAGCACATTTGGGGACTGAGGAAGACTTGTCATGGGATCTGTAGGAAACGACCAAAGCAACGGGAAGGGTGGGATCACAGCGGTTTGTGGAGAACAAGCATGAGAAAGAAGGAAAAGGGAGTGCTGTGCTGAGGGTTGACCTGGGCAATGCAGCTTGGGTTTGCAGGGGCACTGTCAGGGCTCTGCAGAGCTCCTGGCAGTTCATGCATTTGTCCCCAGCAATGCCAGAGAACTGCAGGGGTTGCAGTCAATCCCTTGTGCTCTTTGGGACCCCGACTGGCTCTGCTGAATGGGAGCAGGCCTGGAGTTCCCAGACTGTTCCTGCATCCAGGGTCGGGCCTGCAGTGACGTTTGTGCAGCATTCAATTGGGGCAGTGGCAGGATGGCCATGGATCCATTCCTGCACAAACACAATGGGGCTCCATCCCAGGCAGGGATAGAATGAGGTCCTAAATTTTGGAAGGATAAGAACCAGGGAGATTTGGCACTATGGAACCCCATGGAACCAAAGGAACCCTGGGACATGGCAGAATCTCATGAAATAAAGGGGACAGTGTGACCCTGCAGCACCTCATGGAACCAAAGGGAGTCTGGGAGGTGGCAGGGCCTGATGGAAACAAAGGAACCTCCTGGGAACAAAGGGACCCTGGACACTGCCAAAACTCAGGGAGACAAGGGAACCCCAGGACACTGTGGAATCTCCTGGAATCCAGGGGCCATTGGAATACACTGGGGCCTCCTGGAACCAAAGGGAACATGGGACACTGTGGAACCTCATGGAATCAAAAGGACCCCGGGACTTTGTGGAACATCAGGGAATCAAGGGACCAGTGTACCATCACAGAACCTTTTGGAACCAAAAGGAACCAATGGGACATTGCGGAACCTCATGGAATCAAGGGTCCATTGTGACACTGGGGAAAATGATGGAATCAGTGGGCCATTGTCACACTGCAGGGCCTTATGGAGCCCAAGAACACTGGGAAACAGTGCAACCTCATGGAATCAAAGAGCCATTGTAACACTGCAGAGTCTCAAGGAATAAGGGATCCAATCTTTGCCTCAGATTTTGTCAACAAATTAAATTTAAGAAATTACAGAAGTGGGATTCAACCACTTTTGTCCCACATGTTTTAATGATTGGCAAAATGAGAATATTGATATAAAATGAATCTCTTATTCTTAGAAATGATCAGACAAAAGATCTTAATCAGGATTTTTTACTACACAATGCAAAGGTTAAAACTACTAGTAGTACAGTATAAGATAGGATAGTGCACTATATTGAAGCAATTATTGAAACAATTCCATTAAAGCTAGCCAAAAGAAATAATTATTACAGAGATCTGATGTAACTCACCCAGAGTAACAGTCATGGGGAGATTTCTTTTGCTCAACCTTGAGGAGTGTCCTTGGAGGGTGTCCCCACCCAAGGCAGGAATCTCCACACATCTACCCCAAGAAGGGCTGTGTTAGAAGAACCTGCCTGGATGAAAGGGGACTGGACTTCTCTAGCAGGAAGTACTTGACTGCTCCTCCCAAATGGACAGGTCAGTTACCAGCTTCTCTGTCCCATCCAACTGTAGAATATTGTTTGCTGAATGATGCTCCCCCTGTGTGCCAGAACTCCCATGAACAAGGTCTTTCCTTATGTACAGTTTTTTATTTTCTATGCTTTTGAGATTTTCTTTTAAAAAAAAAGCCCTGTTTCCATTTCCTCCTTCTTCAGTAGCCCCCATCTTGTGTGTCCCAGAGACTTAGTCTAACTGGGGAGTCTCATATTGGATTTGAGTGACAGAAATGAACCTACAACAAGCTTTCGTCTGAGATTCCTTTCCTGAGCAGAGCAGGACTGATCAGGAAATGAGAACAGCTTTCTGATTGTCCCAGCTTTGGGATGGAACCCTCTGCCTGGAGCTGGAAGAGCTAAGACTATCTACTGTGCAAAGTGGACAGCAGCTGGATATGAGGCAGAGTGTGCCCAGGGGGGCAAGAAGGCCAAGGGTATCGTGATCTTTGTGGAGAAGAGTGTGGCCAGCAGGAGCAGAGAACTGATTGCCCCTCTGTGCTGGGCACTGGGGAGGCCCCACCTGGAGTGCTGTGTCCAGTTCTGGCCCCTCAGTGCCAAAAGGCCCTTGAGGGGCTGGAGCGTGTCCAGAGAAGGGAACGGAGCTGGGGAAGGCTCTGGAAAACATGTCTGCTGAGGGACGGCTGAGGGAACTGGGCTGGTTGAGTGTGGAGAAGGGGAGGCTCAGGGGGGACCTCATTGCTCTCTACAATGACCTGAAAGGAGGTTTTAGTGGGTGTGGGGGTTGGTCTGTTCTGCAAAGCCTTTAGTGACAGGAAGAGAGGAAACGACCTTAAATTGCATTGGGCAAGGTTCATATTAGATATTCAAAAACCCTTTTTCCACTGAGAGAGTGCTCAGGCATTGGAACAAGTAGCCCAGGGAGGTGGTGGAGTCTCTGGAAGCATTCAGGTGGCATCTGGATGTGGTACTTTGGGATGGGGTTTAGGGGTGATTCTGGTGGTGCTGGGTTGACAGTTGGACTAGAAGATCTGGAAGGTCTCTTCCAACGTTGATGATTCTGTGATTCTCTGACCTGTCATCCCTGTTTGCAGGTTTGTGCTCTAACAAGACCCTGGGGATGTTTTCTCTGTTGGGTCCACAGAGATTGTGTTGTGTCAGCTTTTTTCCTCTACGATCAAAACAAGGAGTAATTAATGCTAAATCCAGGAGGTGCCTTTCAAGTAAGAACTTGGTCCAGTTTGTCCAACTGTGTCCAAACAGGTGAGGAAAATCTGGAACTTAAGAAGGGTTAGTTTTTTACCTCATTAGCAGGATATCCAGGAGTGCACCAAGTGCCTTCCAGTGAGGAGCACAAGAGACAAATAGACAGTGACAATATTGTTCTAATGTTAATGTCACTGGAGCACAGAGTGAGATCACTTCTGAGTTATGTTTCTTTAATTAGTGATTGGGAAGAAAGAGAAAATCACATAGTTGATGACACTTTAGGATTTATTTCACACTCTTAACAAGAAGGTATTTTCCAGCTGGACTTGGAATAAGGTTCCACAGTATATTGCAAATTTCTATCTCAAGTGAACAGTCTACTTCTTCCCAAAGAAATTCTCAGCAGCTAACACCCTTTCATCATCTGGCTCTTTCCCTGATGGCTTGAGGTTGTTGCTCCTTTGAGTAAATACCCATTTGACACAATGCCCTGGGCAGCTTCTGCCAAGTGCCACTGAATCTCACTTCTTCCCTTGCCTTGAGGTAGTTGTGCTTTAAGAATCTGGCTGTTCAGATGCCCTGAAATGTCTCTAGTATTTCAAAGGGAACAAGCTTCAAGATGTGCTGTTTGGCACACGTGAAAAATGACCTGCCCAGAGAGCCATGGAAATGTAGGTGCTGCTCAGTAATGCCCCTGGACTGGGACAGGCACTGCTGAGGATTTTTTCCTTCCCCTCTCTGATTCCATTCCCACTGTTTTGTACAGACTCCTTGGGGTCAGATTTTGCACTGTACAGTTTGATAAGTTAGTGCAGATGTGTGTTTGCAGGCATGTTCTTCTTCTGCATTCCCTGGTAACATTCAGTAAACTGATACCTGGTTTGAGCTTTTTTTTCCCCCCATAGTACTGTTTTTATTTATTTCTCCAGAACAGCTGGAGAAAATGAAGGTACACTTAGCCCCAGATTACTTGCTGCTGTAATCTCTTCACCTTTTTTCTTTTCCCTTCCCCCAAACTGATGGGTAACTGTGAAACTCAAGGTCAGGAATGTGGTTGGAATTCCAGGCCCCAGTCTGGGGGAGGTGACACTTTCAGTCCCCAGGGGGAAGAAGCCACTGCTTTGTTTATCAACATGCAAAGGACAGCCCAGGATTTCTGGTTCTCCAAGCAGCAGCACTGGCAGGGAAGAGAGCTGCTGGCTTGGATGGAAGATGGTTGAGAGAAACGTAGTGATGGCTCACAGGGGGAGAGGAAAAACATGTTATTTGGGGTGTAAAGCTGGGGGGGATGACAAGCTAACAAGGCAGTGGAAACCATATGAACAGGAAAAGGAAGGCTACATTGGCCCCAAAACCCCAAAACCCACACATCTTTATTAGTAGAAACACTGTTCCAAAAAAATAAAGGAGTGTTGGAGGGATGTGATGTCACAGGGAGCTGTGATGTCATAGGAGACATGCGATGTCACAGAGGAGGAGGTGATGTCACAGGCAGTTGTGATGTCACAGAGGAGGATGTGATGTCATAGGAGACATGCGATGTCACAGAGGAGGAGGTGATGTCACAGTGCAGGATGTGATGTCAAAGACATGCTGTGATGTCACAGAGGAGCTGTGATGTCAAAGAAGAGGATGTGATGTTACAGGGAGCTATGATGTCACAGAGGAGGATGGGATGTCACAGAGGAGGATGTGTTGTCACAGGAAGGATGTGATGTCATCGGAGACATGCGATGTCACAGAGGAGGATGTGGTCGGACAGAGGAGGATACGATGTCACAGAGAGTTATGATCTCACACAGTGGGATCTGATGTCATAGGAAACATGAGATGTTACAGAGGAGGATGCGATGTCACAGAGGAGGATGTGATGTGATAGGGGAGCTGTGATATCACAGAGGAGGATGTGATGTCACAGAGGAGGATGTGATGTCACAGAGGAGAATGTGGTGTCGCAGGGAACTGTCATGTCACAAAGGAAGATGTGATATCACAGGAGAGCTGTGATGTCACAGAGGAGCTGTGACGTCACAGAGGAGAATATGATGTCACAGACAAGGATGTGATGTCACAGGGAGCTGTGATGTCACAAAGGAAGGTGTGATGTCACAGAAGAGGATGTGATGTCACAGAGAGAGATGTGATGTAATGGGAGGAATGTGACGTCACAGAGGAGGAGGTGATGTCGCAGAGGAAGATGTGATGTCACAGAAGAGGATGTGATGTCACACTGGAAAATGTGATATCACAGGTAGCTGTGATGTCACAGAGGAGGATGTGATGTCACAGGGAGCTGTGATGTCACAGAGGAGGATGTGATGTCGCAGAGGAGGATGTGATGTCACAGGAGACCTGTGATGTCAGAGGGGGATGTGATGTCACAGAAGAGGATATGATGTGATAGGAGAGATGTGATGTCACAGAGGGGGATGTGGTGTCACAGAGGAGGATATGATGTCACTCGAGGATGCAATGTCACAGAGGAGGATGTGATGTCATAAGTGACATGTGATGTCACAGAAGAGGATGTGATGTCAGAGAAGAGGATGGGATGTCACAGGGAGCTGTGGTGTCACAGAGGAAGATGTGCTGTCACAGAGGTGGACATGATGGAACCGAGGGACCTGGGATGTCATAGGAGAAATGTGATGTCACAGGGAGTTGTGATGCCACAGAGGAGGATGTGAAGTCATAGGAGACATGCGATGTCACAGGGGAGGATGTGATATCACAGAGGAGGATGTGATGTCATAGAGGAGGACGTGATTTTACTGGCACCTGTGATGTCACAGAGGAGGATGTGATGTCATGGGGAGCTGTGATGTCACAGAGGAGGATGTGATGTCACCGAGGGACCTGGGATGTCATAGGAGAAATGCGATGCCACAGGGAGTTGCGATGCAACAGAGGAGGATGTGAAGTCATAGGAGACATGCGATGTCACAGGTGATGATGTGATATCACAGCGGAGGATGTGATGTCAGAGAGGAGGATGTGATGTCATAGGAGACATGTGATGTCACAGAGGAGGATGTGATGTCATAAGAGACATGCAATGTCACAGAAGAGGATGTGATTTCACAGAAAATGATGTGATGTCACAGGGAGATGTGATGTCATAGAGGAGGATGTGAAGTCATAGGAGACATGCGATGTCACAGGGGAGCATGTAATGTCACAGAGGAGGATGTGATGTTACAGAGGAGGATGTGATGTCATACGAGACATGCGATGTCACAGAGGAGGATGTGATGTCACAGAAGAGTTGTGATGTCACAGAGGAGGATGTGATGTCACACTGGAAAATGTGATATCACAGGTAGCTGTGATTTCACAGAGGAGGATGTGATGTCACAGCGAGCTGTGATGCCACAGAGGAGGATGTGATGTCTCAGAAGAGGATATGATGTGACAGAAGAAGATGTGATGTCACACTGGAGGATGTGATATCACAGGTAGCTGTGATATCACAGAGGAAGATATGATGTCACACTGGAAAATGTGATATCACAAGTAGCTGTGATGCCACAAAGGAGGATGTGATGTCACAGGGAGCTGTGATGCCACAGAGGAGGATGTGATATCTCAGAAAAGAATGGGATGTGACAGAAGAGGATGTGATGTCACAGAGGAGGACGTGATGTCACACTGGAGGATGTGTTATAAAAGGTAGCTGTGATGTCACAGAGGAGGATGTGATGTCACAGGGAGCTGTGATGTCACAGAGGAGGATGTGACGTCATAGGAGACATGCGATGTTACAGCGGAGGATTTGATTTCATAAGTAACATGCGATATCAAAGAGGATGATGTGAGGTCACAGGGGAGGACGTGATGTCAAAGAAGAACTGTGATGTTAGAGAGGAGGATGTGATGTCGCAGAGGAGGATGTGATGTCACAGAGGAGGATGTAATGTCACTGGAGATTTGTGATGCCATAGGAGACACGCGATGTCACAGACGAGGATGTTATGTCATAGGAGACATGCGATACCACAGAGGAGGATGCGATGTCACAGGGAGCTGTGATGTCACAGGGAGATATGATGTCACAGAGGAGGATGTGATGTCACTACAGAGCTGTGATGTCATAGGAGACATGTGATGTCACAGAGGAGGATGGGATGTCGTAAGTAACATGCAATATCACAGAGGAGGGTGTAATGTCACAGAGGAGGATGTGATGTCACAGAAAACTCTGATGTCACAGAGGAGAATGTGATGTCTTAGAGGAGGATGTGAGGTCATAGGAGACATGTGATTTCAGAGTGATTTGTGATGTCAAAGACGAGGATGTGATCTCACAGCAGAGGATGTGATACCACAGTAGAACTGTGATGTCATAGGTGACATGTGATGTCGCAGAGGAGGATTTGATGTCACAGAAAAGGATGGGATGTCACAGGCAGCTCTGATGTCACAGAGGAGAATGTGATGTCACAGAGGAGGATGTTTTGTCACAGGGAACTGTGATGTCACAGCCGAGGACGTGATGTCACACAGGAGGATGTGATGTCACAGAGAAGGATGTGATGTCTCAGGGAGCTGTGATGTCACAGCAGGGCATGTTATGTCACAGAAGAGGATGTGATGTCACAGAGGAGGATGTGATGTCATAGGAGACACGTGATGTCACAGAAGAGGATGTGATGTCACAGGGACCTGTGATGGCACAGAGGAGGATGTGATGTCACAGTGGAGGATGTGATGTCACAGCGGAGGATGTGATGTCACAGAGAATGTTGTGATGCCATAAGATACATATACATGGCATGTCACAGAGGAAGATGTGATTTCACAGGGAGTTGTGATGTCACAGAGCAGGATGTGGTGTCACAGAGGAGGATGAGATGTCACAGGAGAGTTGTGATGTTATAAGAAAGCTGGGATGTCACAGAGGGGGATATGATGTCACAGAGGAGGATGTGATGTCACACAGGAAACTGTGATGTCAAAGGAGAGCTGTGATGTCACAGAGGAGGATGTGATGTCACAGGGAGTTGTGATGTCACAGAGGAGGATGTGTTTTCACAGGGAGCTGTGATTTCACAGAGTAGGATGTGATGTCAGAGGAGACATGCGATGTCACAGAGGAGAATGTGATATCACAGGGGACCTGTGATGTTACAGAGGAGGATGTGATGCCACAGAGGAGGATGTGATGTCACAGGGAGTTGTGGTGTCACAGAGGAGGATGTGATGTCACAGGGGACCTGTGATGTCAGAGAGGAGGATGTGATGTCACAGGGGACCTGTGATGTTACAGAGGAGGATGTGATGCCACAGAGGAGGATGTGATGTCACAGGGAGCTGTCGTGTCACAGCGGATGATGTGATGTCACGGGAAGCTGTGATGTCACAGAGGAGGAAGTAATGTCACTGAGGGACCTGGGATGTCATAGGAGAAATGCGATGTCACAGGGAGTTGTGATACCACAGAGGAGGATGTGAAGTCATAGGAGACATGCGATGTCACAGGGGAGGATGTGATATCACAGAGGAGGATGTGATGTCACAGAGAAGGATGCAATGTCATAGGAGACATGTGATGTCACAGGGAGGTGTGATGTCACAGAGGAGGATGTGATGTCACAGAGGAGGATGTGATGTCACAGAGGAGGATGTGATGTCACAGAAGAGGATGCAACATCACAGGAGAACTGTGATGTCACAAAGGAGGGTGTGATATCATAGGAGACATGCGATGACACAAAGGAGGATGTGATGTCACAGGGATCTGTGATGTCACAGAGGAAAACGCAATGTCACAGAGGAGGATGTGATGTCACAGAGGATGATGTGACGTGACAGAGGAGGATGTGGTGTCACAGGGAGCTGTAATGTCACAGAGGAGGATGTGATGTAACAACGTAGCTGTGATGTCACAGGGAGTTGTGATATCATAGGAGACATGCGATGTCACAGGGGAGGACGTGATGTCACAGAGAAACTGTGATGTTACAGAGGAGGATGTGATGTCACAGAGGAGGATGTGATGTCACAGAGGAGGATGTGATGTCATAGAGGAGGATGTGGTTTCACAGGGAGTTGTGATGTCACAGAGGACGATGTAATGTCACTGGAGAGCTGTGATGTCATAGGAGACACGCGATATCACAGACAAGGATGTTATGTCATAGGAGACATGCGATACCACAGAGGAGGATGTGATGTCACAGGGGGTTGTGATGTCACAGAGGAGGATGTGATGTCACAGTGGAGAATATGATGTCACAGAGGAGGATGTGATGTCAAAGGAGACATGCGATGTCACAGGGGAGGATGTGATATCACAGAGGAGGATATGATGGCATAGAGGAGGATGTGATGTCATAGGAGACATGTTATGTCACAGACGAGGATGTGATGTCACTTAGGAGGGTGTGATGACACAGGAAGTTGTGATGTCACAGAGGAGGATGTGATGTCATAGGAGACATGGGATTTCACACAGGATTATGTGATGTCACATCAGGATGTGATGTCACAAGGGACCTGTGATGTCAGAGAGGAGGATGTGATGTCACAGAGGAGGATGTGATGTCATAGGAGAGCTGTCGTGTCACAGCGGAGGATGTGAGGTCACAGGGGGGGATGTGATTTTACAGGACAGATGTGATGTCATAAAAGACATGCGATGTCAGAGAGGAGGATGTGGTGTCACAGAGGAGGATGTGACGTCATAGGAGACATGCGATGTCACAGAGGGGGATATGATGTCACAGATGAGGATGTGACGTCACAGAGGAGGATGTGATGTCACAGAGGAGGATGTGATGTCACAGGGAGTTGTGATGTCACAGAGGAGGATGTGTTTTCACAGGGAACTGTGATGTCACAGAGGAGGATGTGATGTCATAGAGGAGGATGTGATGTCACAGGAGAACTGTGATGTCACAGAGGAGGTTGTGATGTAACAGAGTAGACTGAAGTCGCAAGGGAGCTGCAGACCTGCTCTTCAAAAAATAGCAAAATTAAAGATTCAAATTAAACCCCACAGTGTCAGGAGCAGATCTTGGCTGACCTGCATGTTCCATGCTAAACACAAAATTGAGCACTTCAGCCTTAATGGTCTGCACCTTTCCTGGATTGCCCTGATGCTGTTTGTGCTGAACAGGTATTACAATAAAGGCAGTTTTACCTGTCCCTTGTTTACTTTTCTGAGCTCTTTGGAGCTGTCTTTCCTTATAAGAGCAATATATGGTTATCTGTGTTTGTCTGGTGGTAATTTCTCAAGGGATTTGTGTACAGGACGGGGCCTGAATTTCTTGGGTGGTTTGCACAGGTTCTTTGATAACTCATTCCCTGGTGATACTTGGAAGTTTTTTATAAAATGTCTTTTGTAGCATATGCTGTGATCTGTAAAGCTTTTTTGTTTTTTTTTCAGGGATGGGACTTGTGTAATACTCACAGTCTAATGCTTGGTCCTTAGGATTTCTTTATTATTTTTAATTTTAATTCAAGTGTTTTAATATCCCATTTTCTCTACAGATGTGTGGAGGAATTGATCTGCTCACTGTAAGCAAAATAGCTGCTCTTGGTTGAAGGACTGGTAAGTTGTTCTTCCTTAATAACATTTACTTTTTAGCTTTTTAAAAAAAGACCTTCACAAAGGTCTGGCTTTGCACAAAATGATCTGTAATGCCAGGACGGTTTTCTGTTTGGTTGGTTTTGTTTCTTTTTAAATTAAACTGCGAGCTGATAGACTTCAGATCATTCCTCACATAGTCCAAAAACCACAATATTGGCAGGCTTGAGTAGAAAAATTAAAATTAAAATAATAATTAAAAAATATTCATCTATACTGAATGAATACGGGAACAGAATCTTTTCCAGTTTCCTGAACTAAAAGGAATTTGGTCTTGACCTTTTATTATCCCTGGCACATTTTGTGACTTTGGACCAGTTTTATCACTGAGTTCAGTACCGAAGCAAAAGAGTGGAATTCATGAATTGGAGGAATTCAGTTTTTAGTGTGTGTCCATGAGCTTAGTTCTGATGCTTTTTGGCAAGTATTTAATCTCTTCTGCTCCTGGGCTCTGTGAGTTTTATTACCTTGTTCCTTCAGAAGTTTTAAACTGTTTTTCCCACTGCAGGTCTGTGTAGAACAGCAGATTTCTTGCCATGTTTCTCCTTCCAGCTCTTCCTCAAAACTCTTCCTGTGCCATCCACTGACGCCTTTCTAGCCCCCAGTCATCTGCTCGAATCTCTAAAACATGTGACTCATGTTCCATTTTTATATTCATCTTCACATGACTCCTAAATCTTTCTGTGTGCATTTTTGTTTGTTTTCTCACTGGCTTGTAAATGAGCTGTTGTCACATCTGGTTTCTTGGGTAGGACTTTGGCCTTTCAGTTACACACCGAGTAATTCTTCCCTCCTTTTCTGCTTTATAATCCTTACCTAAAGGAAGGGGCTGAATGTGAAAGCCTTAATTTACTTAATGCAACAGTTTGTCTACAAAAGAAATTGCTTCAAAAACCAATTGCAAAAGCATCCAAATGTGTGGATCCTGAAAGATCTAGTATTGCCCTCTCTGGTTGGCGCAGATAATGTTTAGTTGAAGCACTGATGTTTATTTTCCATTTTTTTAAGAGAAGAGGGAAAATACTTGAAAACACCAGGAGCTTTATTGAAGTTGACAAACTTTGCTTAATGCAATAAAGTTTATGATTTCAAAATAACGCCCCAAAAAGAGTGCATCTGTGAATAAAGTCACATCTTACTGGGAATTCCTCTCTAAATCTGAGAAACCTGGCAAACAGCCTTAGCTAAAAATACCCAAACCTACATGAGTTGTGCTTTGACTGCTGTGCTTACAGAACATCTGATGGGGGTAAAATATAAATATGTAAAAAATGTTTAAATAAAATAAATGTTTTAATAAAATAAATGTTTAAGTAAAATGGTATCCAAATATAAATTTGAATTCCTATGCCTTATATATATATAAAAAAATATAAATACGTAAAAAATGTTTAAATAAATGCTTAAATAAAATAAATATTTAAATAAAATGGTATCCAAATAAAAATTAAAATTCCTACGCCTTAAATATATTAAAAAAATATAAATAAAAATATAAAAAATGTTTAAATAAAAAAAATGTTTAAATAAAACGGTACCCAAATATAAATTCAAATTCCTTTGCCTTAAATATATTAAAAAATATAAATACGTAAAACATGTTTAAATAAAATAAATGTTTAAATAAATGGTACCCAAATATAAATTCGAATTCCTACGCCTTAAATATAAAAAATAAATAAATAAATGTATAAACACCAAAAACCCTGAAACAACTCAGGAACTTCCTTTTTGCTGTGAATTTGGACTGTGTGAAATCGGCCATAAAAGTTATGTATGAGCAAACTGCTTCCCTTGTGATCTCTCACAATCTACTTATATTAAAACACAGCCTCAAATACATAAAAATTAATCCTTTAAATTCTTCTCTTCCCTTGGTACCTCCTCAGATGCACAGAAGGAAAGCTGTGTTGGATTTCAGTCTCCCACTTGAGGAACAGAAGGTTTCAGTAGACCTCAAGTGGTTGAAGCCCTGGGTTTGGCCATCAGGCCTTGTCTTTCACTGCTGTGGTCTTTCAATAGAGCAACAGAGAATTGCAGCAAAAAACTGAAGAGAAAAACATTGTAAACTTTGGTTCAAAATTGTTGCCTTGAACCTTTGGTCAAGGTTGGGAATGGTTTGTCTCCCTTGGCAGGGAGTGTCAGTACACTCTGTCATTCTGACATGACTGCCCAGGTCCCTGATTTTATCATGACCAAAATACTGGGCTTGGAAACCAAACCAGGAGCTGGTAGATGACAGCAGCTTGAAAAATGGGCTGATGCCTAATTGATGTGACAGAAGGAATGAAAGACTTATGACAGCTAAGAAAAAATTTGGGCTTTTCAGTGTCCACCTCAGGTTAGGATGACTGCATGTGTCTTAGTGGAGGAAGATGTTTTTGTAACTTTATTGAAACTTCTTAGTAAAATGTGCCTTAATTCATAAGTAAACAACCACTGTGAAATCTTTTAAACCAAATGTAGATTTCCAAAGTGTAGAGGTTGCTATTAATATTTCGGCCGTTCCTGTGGCATCTTTTTGGTGTATGAACAACTTTGAGAACAAGAAATTCTTATTATAACACATTATCAGGTCTGTTTACTGCTAATTATTCTACAAGGTTGAGAGAAGAGTTTAAGATGAAAGTTGTGGGGTTACTTGCAAAGTTTTTGGTACAACCAATGCAGTTGAACCTGGTGGGGAAATTTGCCCTTAAGTTGGTTTTGGCAGATCTCATGAGTGTCTAAGGCAGAGGCCAACCCAACTGGAAAGAGCCCTTCGAGGGTGACTAAGATGTAACTAAATTACCTTTTTGAGAGGTGGGGAAAGCTGATGTCAGGAATTAAATTTCCTTAGGTTAAGTTTATTAAAAATATATTAATATGCAAATATTAAAATTCTTTTAATGGTCTTATTTATGGGTTTTTCACTGTGCTTATGTTAGTACTTCTGAGTGTTTGATTGTGACAATAATGGACAGCTTTGTGGTATGGTTTTTTCTTTTTATTTTTCATGTTTTGATACTTTGGTCAAGGCATTAACATTAAAAATCATTCAAAATTTTAATTAATCTTCAAACAACAAAATAGATTTGAAATGAGGTTAATGAGAACAGTAGGGAGGGGAAAAAAACTCAAGCCCAAAACCAAAACAACCCCAAAACCTGTTCATTTTTCCACTGTATTTTAAAGAAGGAAGTCTGTAGAGCAGCAGAAAACAGGACACGTGGGCAGGTGTGAAAGTCAGACTGGGGCTTGTTGCACTGGTTCCAGTGCTCTTTGCTTCAGTGTAACTGGTCATTTTGAGATGAGACTGGGGAAACTGGGCTGCCAGGGCAGGGACCACTGGCTGGCCCCACTGGTTTTTGCTGGGCAGGGGGTAATTTCTGCCTCACTTGTCAGAACCAGCCCACGGTTATCAGGGAACGGGGTAGTGGTGAATTTGGCTTTCAGACTAAAATGAGGTTAAACTTACACATATTCAAAAGAATAAACTGATGGTGGAGTGCAGATACTCAAAATCATGAAGACCTTTTGAAACCTTTTTTGCGCGTCAGTCCTACGGCCGAAGCTCTTCCCGCAGTCGGGGCACTCACAGGGCTTCCCTTACCGGTGGGTCCGTTGGTGTTTGGTCAAGGTAGAGTTGTGGGTGAAGCTCTTCCCACACTCCCCACACTTGTAGGGCCTCTCCCTGGTGTGGATGCGCCGATGCCTGATGAGGATGGAGTTCTGGTTGAAACCTTTCCCGCAGTCGGTGCAGCAGAAGGGTCTCTCATCCATGTGCGTCCGCTCATGCCTGAGGAGATCTGAGCTGGTCTGAAACCTCTTCCCACATTTCCCACACGTGTAGGGCTGTTCCCCAGTGTGAAAGCGTTGGTGGGTGTGAAGATTGGAGCTGTCCTTGAAGCTCTTCCCACATTCCCCACACGTGTAGGGCCGCTCCCCAGTGTGGATGCGCTGGTGGCTGAGAAGGTGTGAGCTGTGCCTGAAGCTCTTCCCACATTCCCCACATGTGTAGGGCTGTTCCCCAGTGTGGATGTGCTGGTGGAAGTGGAGGGTGGAGCTGTGCCTGAAACTCTTCCCACATTCCCCACACGTGTAGGGACGTTCTCCCGTGTGGATGCGCTGGTGGCTGAGGAAGTTGGAGCTTTGGTTGAAGCTCTTCCCACATTCCCCACACTTGTAGGGACGTTCCCCAGTGTGAATTCGCTGGTGGGTGCGTTGAGCGGACCTGTCACTGAAGCCCTTCCCACATTCCCTACATGTGTAGGGCCATTCCCCAGTGTGGTGGATGCGCTGGTGTTGGATAAGGTTCGAGCTTTGCCTGAAGCTCTTCCCACATTCCCCACACGGGTAGGGTCGTTCCCCAGTGTGGATGTGCTGGTGAGTGAGGAGGGTGGTGCTCCTGCTGAAGTTCTTCCCACATTCCAAGCATCTGAAGGGCTTCTCCCTGCTTGGACGCTGCTCAGGGACCACCAGCTCAGAGCTCCCCCTCAAGCTCCGGCTGCCTTCCCGGCACAGGCTGGCTCTTTCCTCCTCAGAGCACCCTGGGATGCCTTTGGAGCCCCTCCTGTGGGGGGATCTCCGGCCCTTTTCCTCCCCGCTGCCTTCCTGCGCCGGGGAGCCCTTCAAAACGGCCTCTCCCACCAGGGTCTCACGGGGGGATTTGTCCTCCGGGCTCTCCGTCCTCAGCTCGGGGCCTGGGGCAGGAAGCAAGAAGGACAGGGAGGGGATTTGCCTCCGGCCCACAGGGAAGGCCAAGGACATCCCCCCAACTCCGGCCCCGGCAGGACGGCGGCGGCAGCGGGGTTGTCCTGCAGCCGGGGCCATGCTCGGCTGACAGAGCCAGCACAACACCCGCCCAAAGGGCCACTGACTTCCTCCTCACCTGCCTGGGGGGCCCAAGGCATCTTCCTCTTCCTCGCAGCCTCCTCCTCCATCTGCCCAAGCTTTGGGAAGGACAAATCCTGATGGGGGAGGGGAAAACAAGGGCTGAGTACGTTGGCTTGGGGGTTCCTCCTGCCCAAGTCCATCTCTAGAACTCACTGGGAATCCTGTGCCCATGAAAACCTCCAAAACACCAAGATTCAATCCAGAAAAACCCGAACTACTGAAAGTCAGGAAAAAAACCCTCAGAAATAGCAAAAAGACCCCAGGCCACCCAAAATGCAAAAAGTTGAGATTCAGCTAAAAAATACTCCAAAATATGAAGATTCAGCCCAAAACCAGGTGATGGGGACTGAATTTAACCCTCCAGTAGGAAAGTTGTTTGATTTCAAGCTCATCTTCAAGGGGAGCCCTGCGATTGGAGCCTGGGCTCTAATTAACCTCTCCTGTGCTGCCAAACAGCAGGAGCTGTATGGTCAAGGGACAAACTCTGTGATCCCTGTCAGTGTCCATGGTCCCTGTCAGTGTCCTTCAGGGAAACTGGGAGGAGGAAATGAAGAAACTGGTTTGGAACTAAACCGGTGTTAAAGTGGGAAAAAGATCCTTCCATGGAAATAAAACTTAGACAGTTTTTCCTGGGCTGAACGAGCTCATTCAGGGATGAAGGACTGGGACTTCTGTGGACACTTGTGCTGGTTTCTTTGGACACTTGTGTTCCTTCAGAGAGCCCCTGGAAACACTCTGCTGTTCACTCCCAGTGCCACCAGTGCCTGGGTCCTGTCTGCAGCAGCAGATTGCAGTGGGACGGGAGAAATGCTTTTCTGAGCCTCTGGGCTGGACACAGGCACAGCCTGACCCTGAACCAGAGGGAAACAAACACAAATTCCATGGCTTTAGCTGGAGCAAGGCTGGGGGGGGTTTCCTGAGGGCAGCACTACACCAGACTTTTGTGTGTGTGTGAGACAGGCAGAACCACAAATGCCTGCACAGCCCAGAGCAGTCAGTGTGGGGCTGTGCTTGCTGCTGCAGAGACCCCCAGGGAACAAACCCAGGCAATAGTTTGGGTTTATTCCTTGCTCTGTGTCAATGGAATAGAATGTTCCACAGGGGCTCTGTCCCCCTCTGTGGCACCAAGTGGCTCAAAGATGAAGAGGGAGGGGGGACAAGTGCAAGTTCCCTTCTGAAGTGTGTGTCCCTAAGGAGGACACTTGCCTTATTATTGCTTATTATTTGTAATACCTTACAGATATATCATACAATAGCTAAGGATGGATTCTATAGAATATGTGCCATATATATGATACAGAGTACATCTAATTATTGCTTTATCTGCCTGTCCAGACAGATCTTGTGTATGCACAGAGATTGTATTTGAGGAATATGTTCCTCTCAATACCCTGTGAGCTCACCTCCCAAGGCCAGTAAATTCATGAAGCTCCCCCTTCTGTGCCCTGCAGGTTTTGGCAGATCTGCAAGAGCAGGGGAATCATTCCCTGCAGCCCCTTTGCACTGTAGGAAATGGGAGCACTGTGCACATCCTGCTGCCTCCAGATTCCATTCTGGGTGTGGGAACGACCCTGTGGGGAGCAAAGCAATGCCTGGTTCTGCAGCAGCTGCAGATGCTCAAGGGGCAGCAGGACCAAGTCAGGGTCCTGAAGAGGCCTGAGGGGCTTTGGGGTGCAGGAGGGTGCTGGGGGAGCTGGGGAGGGGCTTTGAGGATTGGGGGTACAGATCAGGACAGACCAGTACAGAGCAATACAGACCAGGACAGACCAGTACCTCCTCACTGCTCCCCAGATCTCTCCTGGAGCTCGGCCACCTTGTCGTGAGACACCTGAGCCCCCCCCAGTGCCCTCCCAGTACAGCCCAGTGCCCTCAGTACAGCCCACTGTGTTCCTGTCCCAGGGTGCCAGGTGATCCCTCTCTGGGGGGGTTGGAAGGGATTTGAGGGGGGACTGTGGGAGATTTGGGGGGATCTGAGGAGGTTGGATGGGGATTTGGGGGTTTTGAGTGCCTTTAGGGAATTAAAAGAAGTCTTTGGGACATTGAGGGGTCAAAGGTATCTATGGGGGGAGGGGATTAAAGGGAAAATAGGGGTTAGGAGACATTTGGGGGAGGTTAATGAGGCCTGGGCAGGCAGAGGAGGGGCTGCACCAAGAGCAGGTGAGTCCTGAGACCCACCCTGGTGTCCCCAAGACCCTCTTGGTGTCCCCAGTTCCTCCCTTGACACCCCGAGACCCCCCTGGTGTCTCCAATGTCCCCAGGGCCTCTTCATGGCCCCAATTCCCCCCCTGACACCCCCAATTCCACTGGCCCCAAACCCCATCCCTGATGTCCACAACCCTCCATCTCACTCCAGGAGCCCCCCTGGACCCTCTGACCACAAAAACACCCCCCCACACACTCACAGAAAGGCCAAGGGCATCTGGGGAAACATTGGGGAGAGCTGAGGGGCTTTGCAGGGCCCTGTGTGATTACTGGGGGATACTGGGACACACTGGGGGGAACCAGGAGGCACTGGGAGGGACTGGGGGGTTACTGAGGGACACTGGGAGGGACTGGGGAGTTACTGGGGGATTATTAGGACACACGGGGAGACACTGGGAGGTTACTGGCCCATACTGAGGGTTACTGGGTGCTCACTGGAGGACCACTGGGCCATACTGGGGGGCAGTGGGAGGTCACTGGGACACACTGGCTGGTCACTGAAGGGGTCACTGGAAAGTCACTGGGATATACTGGGGTCTAGGGATCCCCTTACCCGGATGTGGTACATTTCCCCCCCCGGATTTTGGGGGGCATCCCTAGGACCACTCCCCTTGGGGCTGGAGGACCCCCTGGACCCACTGCTGGGCTTTAGGGGACCCCCCAGAATGCCCTCAAACCCCCTGAAATCTCCCCCTCGACAGATCGAAACCTTCTCAAGGTCCCCTCAAATGCCCTCAGAGACCTCAACCCTCCCCAGCACCCTCTAAACCCTCTCAGTGACGTGCAAAACCTACCTGGGACCCCCCAGTCCCCTTTAGGGATCCCCCAATGCCCCTATGAGACCCTCAAAACCGTCTAAGACCTTGTAAACACCCTAGAGACCCCAAAACGGCCTCAAATTTCCTCAGAAAACCCCCAAAGCCGACCTGGTACCCCCCAAATCTCCTCAGAAACCAAAACCCCCTCAGAGACCCCCAAACCCCTTCAGGAACCTTCAACCACCCCCGGAGTCCCCTCAGGACACCGAACTCCCTCAGAGACCCCTCAAAAGCTCCTCGGGAATCCCTGAACCCCCCCCGCTAAACCATCCCGAGCCCCCCCCCCCCGAGGAGACTCACAACACTCAGAGCGAACCGCAGGCCCCGCCGCCATCACCGATTCCCAACAGCCCCCACGGCGCTCTGCGCGCGCACCGCCTTCAGAGAACACCGCCGCAGCCAATCAGCGCGCGGCCACGCCCCCGCAGCCCCGCCCCCGCCCCTGCCGTGTTGGCTGCCGGGAATCGGTGATGGCGGCGGGTCGGTCGGTGAGCTCTGAGTGCTGGCGGGGGGTGCGGGAGAGCGGGGTCTGGGGATCCCCTCGGGGGCTGCGGGGAGCGCGGCTGTGGTGGGAAAGGCTGGAGGGCTCGGGAGGGTTTAGCGCGGGGGGTTCGGAGGTTCGGAGGACCCTCTCGGGGGCCGCGGGGCCCGGAGGCCTCCCAAGAACCCGGCAGGGTGATTCGATTCCTGAGAAAGTTCCTCGGAAAAAAAAAAATCAAAACCACCCAACCAAAAAAAGAACCCTAAAAAAAGGGAAAGCGAGAAAAAGGTGAAGGAAAAACTGCAAGGGCCAGGATGATTTTATTACTTTGCTTCAGTTTTTCCTTGGTCTCCTCCTTCTCAGATTCTTTGCTCCCTTCCTTTACAGGAAGCTCTTCTGCTGTTCTGTGGTTTTGTGGTCCCTTAGGGGCTTTTAGGGGTCCCTGAGGAGGTTTTGGGGGGTCTCTGAAGGGGTTTGGTGTCCTGAGGGGACTTAGGGGGGAGGCTGAAGGTCCCTGAATGGGTTTGGGAATCCCTGAGGGAGTTTTGGAGTCTCCGAGGGAATTGGGAGGTCCTGGGGGGGCTTTGGGGGGAGAGTCTTTGAAGCAGTTTTGGAGGTTTCTAGGGGGATTTAGGGAGTCCCAGATGGTTTTGAGGATCTCTGAGGGAGTTTTGGGGGTCCCTGAAAGGGCCTGGGGGGTCCCAGGTGGGTTTTGCAGGTCACTGAGAGGGTTTAGGGGGTCCTGGGGGGGAGATGAGGTCTCTAAGGGGATTTGTGGGGTCTTTGAGGAGGTTTCGATGGGTCCAGGATTTCTGAGAGTATTTCAGGGGTTTTGAGTGGATTTTGGGGGGTCTCCGTGTCAGTCCTGCCTGGCCACAGCCAACTAAAACTCCTATGCAGACATCACCTGTCCTGCAACAGCACCTCTGCCAGCCCAGCTGACCGACCCCAGGGAAGGGGGATCCCAATGCCTCTCCCAAAGCCCAGAGATCCCCAAAACTCAGCACACAGAGACCCCACAGGGAGGGGGTCCCGAGGGTCCCCTAAAGCCCAGCAGTGGGGTTCAGGGGATCTCCCAGCCCCCAGGGGAGGGGTTCTGGATGTGCCCCCCAAAGTGTAGAGGGGAGATGTACCACATCCAGGTAAGGGGATCCCAGTACCCCCAATATATCCCAGTGACGTCCCAGTGACCCTTAGTACAACCCAGTAACTCCCTCAGTGACCAGCCAGTGTGTCCCAGTGACCTCCCACTGCCCCCCAGTATGGCCCAGAAATGCTCCAGTGAGCACCCAGTAACCTCCAGTATGGCCCAGTAACCTCCCAGGGTCTCCCCCGTGTGTCCTGGTAATCCCCCAATAACCCCCCAGTCCCTCCCAGTGCCCTCCCAGCATCGCTCAGTAACCTCCCAGTCCCTCCCAGTGCCCCCTGTTTCCCCCCAGTGTGTCCCAGTATCCCCCAGTAATCACCCAGTGCCCCCCAAAGCCCCTCAGCTGTCCCCAACGTGTCCCCAGATGCCCTTGGCCTTTCTGTGAGTGTGTGGGGGGGGCGTTTTTGTGGTCAGAGGGTCCAGGGGGGGCTCCTGGGGTGAAATGGAGGGTTGTGGACATCAGGGATGGGGTTTGGGGACAGTGGGGAGGGATTTATGGACAGTGGTATTGGGAGTGTCAAGGGGGGAACTGGGGACACCGAAAGGGTCTTGTGGACACGAGGGGGGTCTCAGGACTCACCTGCTCTTGGTGCAGGCCCTCCTCTCCCCCTCTAGGCCCCATTAACCCCCTCCTAAATGCCCCTCAACTCCCCTTTTTTTCCTTTAATCCCCTTTCCCCTGGATACTTTTGAACCCCCAATGCCCCCAAGACCCTTTTAACTCCCCCAAATTTACCCAAAGCCCCCTAAAACCTCCCAAATCCCCATCCAACCCCCCTAGATACCCCCAAATCCCCCCTAGACCTCCCCTTAAATCTCTTCCAACCCCCCCAAAGAGGGATCACCCGGCAGCCTTGGACAGGAACAGAGTGGGCTGTACTGGGGGCACTGGGCTGTACTGGGAGGGCACTGGGGGGTCTCAGGTGTCCCAGGACAACGTGGCCCAGCTCCAGGAGAGATCTGGGGAGCAGGGAGGAGGTACTGGTTTGTCCTGATCTGTCCTGGTTTGTACCCCAAAGCCCTTCCCCAGCTCCTCCAGGACTCTCACAGACCCCAAAGCCCCCCGGGGCCCTTCAGGTCCCTGACTTGGTCCTGCTGCCCCTTGAGCATCTGCAGCTGCTGCAGAACCAGGCATTTGATCAGCAGATGTGCAGGTGACACCAAGCTGGGGGTGTGTTGATGTGCTGGAAGGCAGGAGGGCTCTGCAGAGGGACCTGTGTGAGGAAGAGTGTGTCAGCAGGAGCAGGGAAGTGATTGTTGGGCTGGAGTGAGCGCTGGTGAGGCCACCCCTGGAGTGCTGTGTCCAGGTCTGGGCCCTGAGTTGAGGAAGGCCCTGGAGGGGCTGGAGCAGGTGCAGAGAAGAGCAGCGAGGCTGGGGAAGGGAGTGGAGCACAAGTGTGAGAAGAGGCTGAGGGAGCTGGGGGTGTTGAGGCTGGAGAAGAGGAGGCTCAGGGGAGACCTCCTGACTGTCTGCAAGTCCCTGCCAGGAGGTTGTAGCCAGGTGGGGGTGGGGCTGTTCTGCCAGGAAGCAGCAGTAGGACAAGAGGGCTGGGTCTTGAGCTGTGCCAGGGGAGGTTTAGGTTGGATATTAGGAAGCAATTTTTTTGCAGAGAGAGTAATCAGGCCATGGAATGGTCTGGGCAGGGAGGGGGTGGAGTCAGCGTCCCTGGAGGTGTTGAAGGTGAGAGTGGATGTGGCATCAGTGCCATGGTCTGGAAACACAGCGGGGTTGGATCAAGGGTTGGACTTGATGATCTCGGAGGTCTTTTCCAACGTGGCTGATTCTGTGATTCTCTGATTCCCATTCCTATGGCAGCACATGCTTGAGGCTCTATCCCCAGGGTGATCGAGATGTCTGTCCATATCTATCTCCAAGGTTAGTCTGTACATGTGTGGTGTTAGAAAAGCAAGATAAGTTCTGGGCTGGTTGTGGAAGGAGAAAGAAGGCCAGAGGCCAGTGGAAGCAGGCAACCCTGGGCTTGCCCATCATGTCCCCTCCCTGCAGGTTCCTGTCCTTGAGCCCAGGCCCTGAGGTGAGGCTGAGAAGTGGCACGGAGGTGAGGCCAGAGCTGTCCCTGAGGTGAGGCTGAGAATAAGTGCAAGGCAGAGGTGCTGCTGAGGAAGGAGAGCCCCGTGGTGGGGAAGAGGCAAAGGTGCCCATCCCTGAGAAGGTGCTGTGTCCATCCCCTGTGTGCCAGGTGAGCTGGGGCTTTGCTGCAGAGCTGCGGGCGCTGATTTGAGCGTCTCCAAGTGCTGAGATGGTGGGCACCCAGGAACACAAACTGTGCCTGGCCACGGAGCCTGCAAGGAGGAGCAGAGACAGCGATGGCAGTGTGGGGGGCCAGGTTGTCCCTGTGCCTTCCCCTGCAGGCCCTGTCTGTCCCTGCTGGGCCCCTGTCCATCCCCATCAGGTCCCTGCCCGTCCCCCCCGGGCTGAGCTCCCCCCAGGAAGTGCCGTGGAGCTGAAGCTGCTGCCATCCCCCCCCTGCAGCCGCTGCCCCAGCCAAGGGAGCAGCAAAGGCAGGGCCAGGAGCAGAGGCAGCAGCAGGGGAGCCCTGGGGGGGCCGGGAAGGTCTTGTGTGGGTCAGGAAAGAGGCGCTGGGCACGAGGCCGGGGCTGTGCTGAGCAGGCCCAGCCCTCACATCCCCCCAGCCAACGCCGGCTGCCCGGGGGGCTTGGGAGGGACCCCCATCCCGTGTGCCCCACACTGAGCTGGCAGAGAGAGAACCAAGGGACAGGGCCACGGGCAGGGCCCCGGGTGAGGGACAGGCAGGGCCATTGCAGGGCCACGGTGAGGGCACAGCCTGTGTCAGCAGAGCTGCCCAGGGCTGGGGGCAACCAGCCTGGTGTTGGTACTAGTCAGTGGTGGGGCCGAGCAGAGCACGAGGCCTCTTGCAGAGCCCTGGGGCAGCCTCCCACTTGCCAACCTTGCTGGGTGACACTGTCCCCTCCCTACAGGACACTCCTCCCAAAATCTTCGTGGGGGCCTTTTTTTTGTTTATTCCTGGTTGCTGATTGATTCTGGGGACCTGAGGGAGCCTCTGCAATCACATGCATGAGGCACAATCTCCTCTCCAGAACTTGACTCACTGCAGACTTTGCAGGGAAATCTGTGCTGGCAGCCCGAGTATGTCACGATCTCCCCGCACTCCCCCCAGGATATTTGGGACAAGTTCCCCCCTCCTGGGCACCCATGGGATGAGAGGCGATTGTTCTCCTGCTGTTGCTGTTTCTGCTTCCCCCCGTCCCTTCCCTTCCTGCCGCTGTCAAGGGAGCGGAACGGCCACGATGGGAAAGGGGCGAGAGAAGCGAAAAGAGCGGGTGGGACCCCCAAAGGGAGCATTAGGGGCGGTGGGTCACCCCGCAAGGGAACTGAGGGGAGCCGGGCTTTGGGGGGCGGGTGGGAAAGGGGTGGGAGAGGGGAGCTACGGGGAGGGAGAGGGGGCTAATCTTCATATTTTGGAGTATTTTTCAGCTGAATTTCAGCTTTGTGTGGTTTCTGAGAGGTTTTTTTTGCCTGAATCTGGGTGGTTTGGGTTTTTCTGGGCTGAATCTTGGTGTTTTGAGGTTTTTGTCGTCACAGGATGCCCAGTGAGCTCTAGAGATGGACTTGGGCAGGAGGAACCCCCAAGCCAACGCACTCAGCCCTTGTTTTCCCCCCATCAGGATTTGTCCTTCCCAAAGCTTGGGCGGATGGAGGAGGAGGCTGCGAGGAAGAGGAAGATGCCTTGGGCCCCCCAGGCAGGTGAGGAGGAAGTCAGTGTCCCTTTGGGCAGGTGTTGTGCTGGCTCTGTCAGCCGAGCATGGCCCCGGCTGCAGGACAACCCCGCTGCCGCCGCCGTCCTGCCGGGGCCGGAGTTGGGGGGATGTCCTTGGCCTTCCCTGTGGGCCGGAGGCAAATCCCCTCCCTGTCCTTCTTGCTTCCTGCCCCAGGCCCCGAGCTGAGGACGGAGAGTCCGGAGGACAAATCCCCCCGTGAGACCCTGGTGGGAGAGGCCGTTTTGAAGGGCTCCACGGTGCAGGAAGGCAGCGGGGAGGAAAAGGGCTGGAGATCCCCCCGCAGGAGGGGCTCCAAAGCCATCCCAGGGTGCTCTGAGGAGGAAAGAACCAGCCTGTGCTGGGAAGGCGACAGAAGCTTGAGGGGGAGCTCTGACCTGGTGATCCCTGAGCAGCGTCCAAGCAGGGAGAAGCCCTTCAGGTGCTTGGAATGTGGGAAGAGCTTCAGGAAGAGCACTGAACTCCTCAAGCACCAGCACATCCACACTGGGGAACGTCCCTACACGTGTGTGAAATGTGGGAAGAGCTTCAGGCAGAGCTCCATCCTCTGCGCCCACCGTCGCATCCACACTGGAGAACGGCCCTACAAGTGCTTGAAATGTGGGAAGAGGTTTCGGACCAGCTCAGATCTCCTCAGGCATGAGCGGACACACACGGATGAGAGACCCTTCCGCTGCACCGACTGCGGGAAGGGCTTCAAGCAGAACTCCCACCTTGTCACCCACCGGCGCATTCACACTGGGGAGAGGCCCTACAAGTGTGGCAAGAGCTTTAGCCGAAGCTCTCACCTGATGCAGCACAAGCACATCCACACTGGAGAACAGCCCGGGAAAGTGGTGGGAGAGGGGGGGTAGGAGGAGGAGGGAGAGTGGGAGTGGATGTGCAATGGGGGTGCCTTGTTGTCCCCATGACTTGATCCTTGGAGAGTAGTGGAGGTTGGAGAGAGGGGGGAGCTCGGGCCCCCTGTGGCGAGCCAGCAGTTGGGGCCGTGCTGTTGGTGCCAAATAGCCCCTGGTCAGGCTGAACCCAGAGCCCACCCACCTGTCAGGGGGCTAGTTCCGCTCCCTGCTCTCGTTGCCCTGGGGAAGTTTCTGGTGTCCCCCCGCCTGTGGGGCTGTTTGGGTGCCTTGGGCACAGCCGGCCCTTGTGTGGGTCCCACTTAGCGGTTGGGGTTGGTGTTGCTGGGTCAGGCCCCGCCGGCTCCATTGTCAGCCCGGTGCCGGAGGGGGGGACACAGCAGTTTTGGGGTCCCCCCTGGGAGTGCCGAGGGTGGGTGTGGAGCCCGGGAGGTGCCGAGTATGGAGGGCGGAGGGGGGCAATGCCGGAGCTGGGGGACCCCCGGCAGCCTGGAGGGGGGAGCACGGAGAGAGAGGATCCACGGGACCCCCAGGAACCTTAAACAGGGGGCTCAGAGAAGGGGAAGCCTGGACAGTGGGGACCCCTGGGATCCCTGGGACAACAAGTGGAGAATTTGGAGAGGGGGAATGTCTGGGAACGAGGCACCCCGAAGGAGAGAGTCAGAGCAGAAGGGACCCTTGGGACCCCCAACACTCCCAGCATCCCAAAGTGGTACCCCCGGCATCCCAGACAGGGGAGACTCTCCGAATGCCAGAGGGGAGAGACCAGAGAGAGGGAACTTCTGGGAAAGTTTTTTTGGACTGAATGTTCATAACTTGAAGTATTTTTTAGCTGAAACCTAACTTTTTGCAGTTTGTGGGGGAGGTTCATCTCACTCTTTCTGGGGGACTGTTGCCTGAATCTGGGTGGTTTGGGTTTTTCTGGGCTGAATCTTGGTGTTTGGAGGTTTTTATGGACACAGGATGCCCCGTGAGTTCTAGAGATGGACTTGGGCAGGAGGAATCCCCAAGCCAACATGCTCAGCCCTTGTTTTCCCCCCCATCAGGATTTGTCCTTCCCAAAGCTTGGGCGGATGGAGGAGGAGGCTGCGAGGAAGAGGAAGATGCCTTGGGCCCCCCAGGCAGGTGAGGAAGAAGTCAGTGGCCCTTTGGGCGGGTGTTGTGCTGGCTCTGTCAGCCGAGCATGGCCCCGGCTGCAGGACAACCCCGCTGCCGCCGCCGTCCTGCCGGGGTCGGAGTTGGGGGGATGTCCTTGGCCTTCCCTGTGGGCCGGAGGCAAATCCCCTTCCTGTCCTTCTTGCTTCCTGCCCCAGGCCCCGAGGTGAGGACGGAGAGCCCAGAGGACAAATCCCCTCGTGAGACCCTGGTGGGAGAGGCTGTTTTGAAGGGCTCCCCGGCGCAGGAAGGCAGCGGGGAGGAAAAGGGCTGGAGATTCTCCCACAGGAGGGGCTCCAAAGCCATCCCAGGGTGCTCTGAGGAGGAAAGAGCCAGCCTGTGCCGGGAAGGCGGCCGGAGCTTGAAGGGGAGCTCTGAGCTGGTGGTCCCTGATCAGCCTCCCAGCAGGGAGAAGCCCTTCAGGTGCTTGGAATGTGGGAAGAGCTTCGGGTCAAGCACCCACCTCCTCACCCACCAGCACATCCACACTGGGGAACGGCCCTACACATGTGGGGAATGTGGGAAGAGCTTCAGGGACAGCTCCACCCTGATCCGACACCAGCACATCCACACTGGGGAACGGCCTTACCCGTGTGGGGAATGTGGGAAGAGCTTCAAGGACAGCTCCAGCCTGAGCCAACACCAGATGATCCACACTGGGGAACAGCCCTACACTTGTGGGGAATGTGGGAAGGGCTTCAGGAAGAACTCCCACCTGATCCGACACCAGCACATCCACACTGGGGAACGGCCTTACCCGTGTGGGGAATGTGGGAAGAGCTTCAACCAAAACTCCCACCTCCGCAAACACCAGCACATCCACACTGGGGAACGACCATATGAGTGTGTGGAATGTGGGAAGAGCTTCAAGGACAGCTCCACCCTGATCCGACACCAGCACATCCACACTGGGGAACGGCCCTACAAGTGCTTGGAATGTGGGAAGAGGTTTCTGACCAGCTCAGATCTCCTTGTGCACCAGCGGACACACACGGATGAGAGACCCTTCCGCTGCACCGACTGCGGGAAGGGCTTCAACCGGAACGGCCACCTCATCAATCACTGGCGCATCCACACTGGGGAGAGGCACTACAAGTGTGGGGAGTGTGGGAAGAGCTTCACCGAGAGCTCTACCTTGACCAAACACCAACGGACCCACCGGTAAGGGAAGCCCTGTGAGTGCCCCGACTGCGGGAAGAGTTTTGGCCGTAGGACTGACATGCAAAAAAGGTTTCAAAAGGTCTTCACGATTTTGAGTATCTGCACTCCAACATCAGTTTATTCTTTTGAATATGTGTAAGTTTAACGTCATTTTAGTCTGAAAGCCAAATTCACCACTACCCCGTTCCCTGATAACCGTGGGCTGGTTCTGACAAGTGAGGCAGAAATTACCCCCTGCCCAGCAAAAACCAGTGGGACCAGCCAGTGGTCTCTGCCTTGGCAGCCCAGTTTCCCCAGTCTCATCTCAAAATGACCAGTTACACTGAAGCAAAGAGCACTGGAACCAGTGCAAGAAGCCCCAGTCTTATTTTCACGCCTGCCCACGTGTCCTGTTTTCTGCTGCTCTACAGACTTCCTTGCTTAAAATACAATGGAAAAATGAACAGTTTTTGGGGTGGTTTTGGTTTTGGGCTCGGGTGTTTTTTCCCCTCCACACTGTTCTCATTAACCTCATTTCAAATCTATTTTGTTGTTTGAAGATGAATTAAAATTTTGAATGATTTTTAATGTTAATGCCTTGACCAGAGTATCAAAACATGAAAAATAAAAAAAAAAACCACAAAGCTGTCCATTTTTGTCACAATCAAACACTCAGAAGTACTAACATGAGCACAGTGAAAACCCATAAATAAGACCATTAAAATAATTTTAATATTTATATATTATTATATATTTAATAAGCTTAACATAAGGAAATTTAATTACTGACATCAGCTTTCCTCACCTCTCAAAAAGGTAATTTAGTTACATCTTAGTCACCCTTGAAAGGCTCTTCCCAGTTGGGTTGGCCTCTACCTTAGACACTCATGAGATCTGCCAAAACCAACTTAAGGGCAAATTTCCCCCCCAGGTTCAACTGCATTGGTTGTACCAAAAGCTTTGCAAGTAACCCCACAACTTTCATCTTAAACTCTTCTCTCAACCTTGTAAAATAATTAGCAGTAAACAGACCTGATAATGTATTATAATTAAGAACAGGTTCTTGTTCTCAAAGTCATTCATGCATCAAAAAGATGCCACAGGAATAGTCAAACTATTAATAGCAACTTCTGCACTTTGGAAATCTACATTTGGTTTAAAAGATTTCGCAGTGGTTGTTTCCTTAGGAATTAAGGCACATTTTGCTAACAAGTTTCAATAAAGTTACAAACACATCTTTCTCCACTAAGACACAGGCAGTCATCCTAACCTGAGGTAGACACTGAAAAGCCCAATTTTTTTTCTTAGCTGTCACGAGTCTTTCATTCCTTCTGCCACATCAATTAGGCATCAGCCCATTTTTCAAGCTGCTGTCATCTACCAGCTCCTGGTTTGGTTTCCAAGCCCAGTATTTTGTCCATGATAAAATCAGGGACCTGGGCAGTCATGTCAGAATGACAAAGAGTACTGACACTCCCTGCCAAGGGAGACAAACCATTCCCAACCTTGACCAAAGGTTCAAGGCAACAATTTTGAACCAAAGTTTACAAAGTTTTTCTCTTCAGTTTTTTTGTTGCAAGTCTCTGTTGCTCTATTAAAAGACCACAGCAGTGAAAGACGAGGCCTGATGGCCAAACCCAGGGCTTCAACCACTTGAGGTCTACTGAAACCTTCTGTTCCTCAAGTGGGAGACTGAAATCCAACACATCCAACACCCACACATGAGATACCAACACATTGACCAAGTTTTCCAGAGGGAAATCTGAGGCTTCAACTTCAAAACTGAGGTGACCTCCCCTGGAAACGGAATTGCCTCCAACAGAGGGAGCTGAATGGACAGAATGAGGCTGTGAACAAACCAAACCTCAAGGTCTACGTCTCAAAGTCCATTAAAGCAAGGTTTTAGTCTCAAAGACACATCCCTGGTAACTTTGACACTGCAGGAAAGAGCAGACGTGTCCTTTCTGGCCAGCAAAGTCCATCCTGAGTTCCTGTCAGAGACTGCACAGAACATGAGTGCTCTGGGCAGCCCTAGTTCTGCTTTTCCCCCCATCAGATGTTCTGTAAGCACAGCAGTCAAAGCACAACTCATGTAGGTTTGGGTATTTTTAGCTATGGCCATTTGCCAGGTTTCTCACATTTAGAGAGGAATTCCCAGTAAGATGTGACTTTATTCACAGATGTACTCCTTTTTGGGCGTTATTTTGAAATCATAAACTTTATTGCATTAAGCAAAGTATGTCAACTTCAATAAAGCTCCTGGTGTTTTCAAGTATTTTCCCTCTTCTCTTAAAAAAATGGAAAATAAACATCAGTGCTTCAACTAAACATTATCTATGCTAACCAGAGAGGGCAATAGTAGATCTTTCAGGATCCACACATTTGGATGCTTTTGCAATTGGTGTTTGAAGCAACTTCTTTTGTAGACAAAATGTTGCATTAAGTAAATTAAGGCTTTCACATTCAGCCCCTTCCTTTAGGTAAGGATTATAAACTAGAAAAGGAGGGAAGAATTACTCGGTGTGTAACTGAAAGGCCAAAGTCCTACCCAAGAAAACAAATGTCACAACAGCTCATTTACAACCCAGTGAGAAAACAAACAAAAATGCACACAGAAAGATTTAGGAGTCATATGAAGATGAATATAAAAATGGAACATGAGTCACATGTTTTAGAGAATCGAGCAGATGATTGGGGGCTAGAAAGGCGTCAGTGGATGGCACAGGAAGAGTTTTGAGGAAGAGCTGGAAGGAGAAACATGGCAAGAAATATGTTGTTCTACACAGACCTACAGTGGGAAAAAGTAGTTTAAGACTTCTGAAGGAACAAAGTAATAAAAATCACAGAGCCCAGGAGCAGAAGAGATTCAATACTTGCCAAAAAGCATCAAAACTAAGCTCATGGACATGCATTAAAAACTGAATTCCTCCAATTCATGAATTCCACTCTTTTGCTTCAGGACTGAACTCAGTGATAAAACTGGTCAGACTGAAAGAACTGGCTCTAAGAAACTGCTCCTTTTAAAGAAATTCATATGTTCCAAAGCACAGTGCTACAGGAATACAGCTTCCCACAAAAAAGTTAATCCATGTACACAAAATGCAATGGATGCCCTAATTAAAAAGGCAGAATCCAGGTGGTTTTGAATTTTAAACAGCCAGAAAGACAAAAGGACCTGTGTCTTTCCACAGGCAACTCCCAAGAAAGTCACAAAACATGCCAGGGTCAAGACCAAATTCCTTTTAGTTAAAGGAAACTGGAAAAGATTCTGTTCCCGTATTCATCCAGTAGAGATTAATAATTTTTTAATTATTAATTTTAATTTTTCTACTCAAGCCTGCCAATGTTGTGGGTTTTGGACTATATGAGGAATGATCTGAAGTCTATCAGCTCACAGTTTAATTTAAAAAAAAACAAAACCAACCAAACAGAAAACTGTCCTGGCATTACAGATCATTTTGTGCAAAGCCAGACCTTTGTGAACGAAAAACAGCAGCAGAACAACTGTAGAACAGGAGACAGTTACTGACTGTATTCAACCAAAAGCTGCAGCCAGTTCAATGTTAGAGCCTTGTCTTCTTGATTGGGTGTTTTTGAAAAGTTAAAAAGTAAATATTATTAGGAAGAACAACTTACCAGTCCTTCAACCAAGAGCAACTGTTTTGCTTACAGTGAGCAAATCAATTGCTCCACACATCTGCAGGGAAACTGGGATATTAAAACACTTGAATTAAAATTAATAAAGAAATCCTAAGGACCAAGCATTAGACTGTGAGTATTACACAAGTCCCATCCCTGAATGAAAAAAAAACAAACAACCAAGCATTACAGATGACAGCATATGCTACAAAAGACATTTTATAAAAAACTTTCAAGTATCACCAGGGAATGAGTTATCAAAGAACCTGTGCAAACCACCCAAGAAATTCAGGCCCCGTCCTGTACACAAATCCCTTGAGAAATTACCACCAGACAAACATAGATAACCACATATTACTCTTCCAAGAAAAGACAGCTCCAAAGAGCTCAGAAAAGTAAACAAGGGACAGGTAAAACTGCCTTTATTGTAATACCTGTTCAGCACAAACAGCATCAGGGCAATCCAGGAAAGGTGCAGGCTATTATGACTGAAGTGCTCAATTTTGTGTTTAGCATGGAACATGCAGGTCAGCCAAGATCTGCTCCTGACACTGTGGGGTTTAATTTGAATCTTTAATTTTGCTATTTTTTGAAGAGCAGGTCTGCAGCTCCCTTGCGACTTCAGTCTACTCTGTTACATCACAACCTCCTCTGTGACATCACAGTTCTCCTGTGACATCACATCCTCCTCTATGACATCACATCCTCATCTGTGACATCACATCCTCCTCAATCACATCGCATGTCTCCTCTGACATCACATCCTCCTCTGTGACATCACAGCTCCCTGTGAAAACACATCCTCCTCTGTGACATCACATCTTCCTCTGTGACATCACAACTCCACTTTGACCTCACTTCCTCCTCTGTGACGTCACATCCTCCTCTGTGACATCACATCCTCCTCTTTGACATCGCATGTCTCCTATGACATCCCATCCTACTCTGTGACACCACATCCTCCTCTGGGACATCGCAAGTCTTTTATGACATCACATCTGTTCTGTGAAATCACATCCGCCCCTGTGACCTCACATCCTCCTCTGTGACACGACAGCTCTCCTATGACGTCACATCCTCCTCTGTGACATCACATCCTTCTCTCTGACATCACATGTCCCTTGTGACATCACATCCTGATGTGACATCACATCCTCCTCTGTGACATCCCATGTCTCCTATGACATCACATCCTCCTCTGTGACATCACAACTCCCTGGGTCATCACACCTTCCTAAGTGGCATCACATCCTCGTCTGTGACATAACATGTCTCCTATGACATCACATCCTCCTCTATGACATCACATCCTCCTGTGTGATATCACATCCTCCCCTGTGACATCGCATGTCTCCTATGACATCACATCCTCTTCTGTGACATCACATTCTCCTCTGTGGCAACAAATCCTCCTCTGTGACATCACAGCTCCCTGTGGCATCACATCCTCCTCTGTGGTATCGCATGTCTCCTATGACATAACATCCTCGTCTGTGATATTGCGTCTCTCCTATGACATCACAGCTCTCCAGTGACATTACATCGTCCTCTGTGACGTCACCACTCCCTGTGAAACCACATCCTCCTCTATGACATCACATCCTCCTCTGTAAAATCACATTCTGCTCTGTAACATCACAGGTCCCCTGTGACATCACATCCTCTTCTGTGACATCACAACTCGCTGTGACATCACATCCTCCTCTGTGACATCACAGCTCTCCTCTGTGACATCACAGTTTCCTGTGTGACATCACATCCTCCTCTGTGGTATCATATCCCCCTCGGTGACATCACATGTCTCCTATGACATCACATCCTCCCTGTGACATCACAGGTCCATTTGACATCACATCCTCTTCTGTGACATCCCAGCTCTCTTATGACATCACAGCTCTCCTGTGACATCTCATCCTCCTCTGTGACACCACATCCTCCTCTGTGACATCACAACTCCCTGTGAAATCACATCCTCCTCTGTGACATGGCATGTGTCTTATGGCATCACATCATTCTCTGTGACATCACATCCTCTTCTGTCACATCACTTCGTCCTCTGTGACATCACAGGTCCCTGTGACATCACATACTCCTTTGTGACATCAGAGCTATCCTGTGATATCACATCCTCCTCTGTAACATGACAGTACCCTGCGACATCACATCCTCTTCTGTGGCATCACATCCTCCTCTGAGACATCACAGCTGCCTGTAAAATCACATCCTCCTTTGTGACATCACATCCTACTCTGTGATATCACATTCTTCCCTGTGATATCGCATGTCTCCTAGGACATCACCTCCTTTTCTCTGACATCACATCTCTCCTGTGACATCACACCCTCCTCTGTGACATCACAGTTCCCCTGTGCCATCACATCCTCCTCTGTGATATCACATCCCCCTCTGTGACATTGCATGTGTCCTATGGCATCACATCTCTCTCTGTGACATCACATCCCCCTCTGTGACATTGCATGTGTCCTATGGCATCACATCTCTCTCTGTGACATCACATCCCCCTCTGTGACGTCGCATCTCTCCTATCTCTGTGACATCATATCCTCCTCTGTGACATCATGACTCTCCTGTGACAACACAATTTTCCTGTGACATCAAAGTTCCCTTTGACATCACATCCTCCTCTGTCACATCACATCCTCTTCTGTGACATCGTATGTCTCCTATGTGACATCACATCCTCCTCTGTGACATCACATCTTCCTCTGTGACATCACAACTCCAGTTTGACCTCACTTCCTCCTCTGTGACATCCCAGCTCTCTTATGACATCGCAACTCTCCTGTGACATCACATCCTCCTCTATGACATCACCTCCTCCTCTGTGACATCACCTCCTCCTCTGTGACATCACGACTCTCCTGTGACAACACATTTTTCCTGTGACATCACAACTCCCTGTGACATCACATCCTCCTCTGTGATGTCGCATTTCTCCAATGACATCACATCCTCCTCTGTGACATCACAGCTCTCCTGTGACATCACATACTTCCTGTGACATAACATCCTCCTCTGTGACATCACAACTCTCCTGTGACATCACATCCTTCCTGTGACATCACAGTTCCCCTGTGACATCACATCCTCCTCTGTGATATCACATCCCGCTCTGTGACATCGCATGTGTCCTATGGCATCACATCTCTCTCTGTGACATCACATCTTTTTCTGTGACGTCACAACTCCCCTTTTGTTATCACTTCCTCCTCTGTGACATCCCAGCTCTCTTATGACATCACATCCTCGTCTGTGACATCACACCCTTCTCTGTGACATCACAGCTCCCTGTGATATCACATCATCCTCTGTGACATCATATTCTCCTCTGTGACGTCACAGCTCCTCTGTGACACGACATCCTCCTTTTTGACATCACAGCTCCCTGTGACATCACATCCTCCTCTGCGACATCACATGTCTCCTATGACATGACAATTCTACTGTGACATCACAACCTCTACTGTGACATCACATCCTCGTCTGTGACATCACAGCTCCCTGTGACATCACATGTCTCTTATGACATCACATCCTCCTCTGTGACATCACATCCTCCTCTGTGACATCACAGCTCTCTGTGACATCACATCCTCCTCTCTGACATCACATCCTCCTCTGTGACATCGCATGTCTCGCATCACATCACATCACACTCTGTGACATCACAGCTCCCTGTGACACCACCTCCTCCTCTGTGACATCACATCCTCCTCTGTAATATCACAATTCCTCTGTGACATCACATCCTCCTCTGTGAACGTGCATTTATTCTCTGTGACATCACAGCTCCCTGTGACATCACATCCTCATCTGTGACATCACAACCTCTTCTATGACATCGCATGTCTCCTATGACATCCCATCCTCCTGTGTGACATCACAACTCCCTGTGACATCACATCCTCCTTAGTGACATCACTTCCTCCTCTGTGAAATCAATGCTCCCAGTAACATCACATCCTCGTCTGTGACATCACAGCTCTTTGTGACATCACATGTCTCTTACGAAATCACATCCTCCTCTGTGACATCAAATCCTCCTCTGTGACATCGCATGTCTCGTATGAAATCACATCCTCCTCTGTGATATTGCATGTTACTTATGACATCGCATTCTCCTTTGTGGCATCACATGTCTCCTATGACATCACATCCTCCTCTGTGACATCACATCCTCCTCTGTGACATCGCATGTCTTTTATGACATCACATCCTCTTCTGTGACATCACAGCTCCATGCAAAATCACATCCTCCTAAGTCACATCACAACCTCTGCTGTAACTTCACGTCTCCTGTGACATCACATCCTCCTCTGTGACATCGCATGTCTCCTATGACATCACATCCTCCTCTGTGAAATTGTATATCTCCTATGACATCACATCCTCCTCTATGGCGTCACAACTCCCTGGGACATCACATCCTTTATTGTGACATCGCATGTCTCCTATGACATCACATCCTACTCTGTGACATCACAGATCTCTGTGACATCACATCGTCCTTTGTGACATCACAGTTCTCCTGTGATATCACATCCTCTTCTGTGACATCAAATCCTCCTCTGTGGCATCACATCGTCCTCTGTGACATCACAGCTGCCTGTAAAATCACATCCTCCTTCGTGACATCACATCCTACTCTCTGATATCACATTCTCCCCTGTGACATTGCATGTCTCCTATGACTTCACATCCTCCTCTATGACATCATATCTCCCTGTGACATCATATCCTCCTCTGTCGGAGCGGCCAAGGCGACACAGATATCAGAGTCAGACATAGTCCAGGTACAAGGTGATCAGGAAGCTGTTTATTGCTCTCAAGTGTTTCTTTTATACTCTTTGCACACTGTCGTGCCATAACACAATTGGTCAAAAGTCTCAAGCATAAGACACTGCACACACTTTTATTGGTGACACTGAAGACACTGTGCATGCTGTGACATGCTATTGGTGACACTATACACATTTTGATTGGTGACCTTTGGTCTGGGTTGCATTACGTTTGTTCTGTCCACCATTACAGTAAATATTTCCTAAAAGTTGTTTAAATTCCTCATCACTAATTGCCAGGCTGCTGACAGATT